>NC_057800.1:181826443-181829970 GCF_018294505.1 Triticum aestivum
GCGCCGGTGCAGCTCCGCCGCCTCCGCCGCAGGGGGCGAGTGCGGCGGAGGACTCGCGGCGGCTGTTCCAGCGGCTGTGGACGGACGAGGAGGAGCTGCTCATCCTGCGCGGGTTCCTCGAGTTCACGTCGCGCCGGGGCACCGCCTTCGCGTCGCACCAGTACGACACGGGGCCCTTCTACGAGGAGATCCGCCGCAAGCTCTCCTTCGACTTCTCCAAGAACCAGCTCATCGAGAAGCTGCGCCGCCTCAAGAAGAAGTACGGCAATGGGTACCGCTGCACGCCGGGCTGCCACTCCAGCCCCTGCGGCCTGCCCAGCTGCCACTACTACAACAATGGCTACCACGGCTACGGCGTGCGCGCGCCGCCGGCGCCGCCACTGGGATACGCCTGCTATGAGGAGCAGTCACGCGGAGGCGGAGGAGAATGCGGCATCCAGTAAGCCGTGGATTCGTCATCGTCGTCCTGCAGGAGTGTATGGCCGTGTCGTTGGAGTTCTCTTTTCGTACAGTGATGATTCCTTTTCCTCTGTGACACGACGGCTTACTTCCGGTTTGATGCTTCAGTCTGCCTATATACTACTTGTGTATAAGTATAATAAAAGCTCATGTCGGCCAGCATTTCTATTTGTAGATATAGATACGGCGGATAGGACTCGGCCAGACTGCGTGCGTGGCGTGGCGCTAGCGGGCAGGAGGAGTGGCTGCATTGCTTTTGTTTTCTTTTCTCGAGCGGAGAGGCTGCCTTTTGGGGTCCGTTGCCCCGCTGACGCATGGGTCCGGGTGGAAAGACACTGGACCCAGCTGGGAGCGTGTCGCGTCCGACCCAGGATTAGCCAGAACCAGGTGACTGCTGAGGTACCTACGAAAAGGAATGAGGCAATCCTCAAAAGAAAAAGAAAAACGGAAGGGAAGCGTGACGTCGTTGGGAAGGAATAATGGAGTGCATCGGCCCGTGGGTCCGCGGTGAAATGGTCCCTCCCATGTGTTGTGAGTGGAACTCGGCCCAATAGCCCACATCAACGCGTAGAGAGCAGCAGGGCCCAGGTTCGAGCCAGTCCAGCTAGCGAGGACCGACGGGCTGAACACAAACGGAACAGAAGAAAAACTAGGTCGCTCCTCTGCTCCGCCGCGCCTCCCACCGCCTCCTCTACTCCGCCGCGTCGGGCGCCAGGCGACGTATCCTCTACGGCCGGTAGGGGCGTCGAGCACGTCTACGCGTTCCCCGCCGTCTCGCCACTTGGCTTCGATCAACGGTAGTTTCCCCAAGAACCCCCAATCCCCATCGCGTCTTGATGGCTCACTCATTTTCCTTATCGATTTCAGGCTATGGAGATCAAAGATGAGGAGATTAATATACTGTGCTGCCCTTGTACTGATGAGGAGTACTTTGCTGGTCATTAGGCATTGTATTTCAGATTATTATAGTAACAATTGTGCAGTCCAGCCATGTTTACTTTTGGGAATAGCACAAGTGCTTACTTCTTGATCCTGGTTTTTATTCCCAATTTTATTTAGCCCTTGGTTTGAGAGGCAAATTGAACCCTGCCACAGACTTGGAAACTGCGATTCTTTTTTGTTTCCAAAATCCACTCCAATGTACGAGTGTACTGCTGAAAGCTATGCTACAGTTAATTGCCCTTGTGGTCTTATTGCTTTTGTTATTTGCATATAGTCTCATTCAGTGGCGGAGCTACAGGGTGGCCAGGGTGGGCCGCAGCCCACCCTGGGATTTTGACCCGGCCTATACCTATATAGATGGGCTAGAGAAGGAAAAAAACAGCCCAACAACACTTTGACCCAAAACAACCAACGCACTCGCTCTCAGCCAAACCCCAGGCACCACGCACATACAGGCATACAGTGCGCTGGCCGTCTACCCGACACCCAGCCGCCGGCCGCCCCCGTCCCGGCCTCTGCCTGCCTCGCGGCCTCGCGGGACGCCGGCCGCCGGCCGCCCAGGAGTCTCCTCTGCTCCTGGCCTCCTGCCTCCCCATTGCGCCCTCGCCCTGCTCGGCACTCGGCGCCAGCCTTGCCACCGCCCCCGGCCGCGACCCTGCCCTGTCCCGGCTGCCTGGCGCCCCTGCAAGCCGGCCGCGCCGCCCAGTCCGCACTACGGCACTCGGCTCGGCCTGATTTGATTTACCATTCATCCATTCCCAAATTCCCCAATTTTTGATTTAGGGTTTGCTTGCTATTTGTTGTGTTGTGCATTGCCTGTGTGGTAATATAATTTTTGATCCGAGTAATTACTAGTTACAAGGTACAGGACAACATCCTAAACTGAGAAGAAAAGGCTAATTCAGACATCTTACACTGGTTCATGGTTGCATCAGAAATCTGAGACTGTTAATTTTGTTTTGTACTTTTGAGGTATTGAACTGAATGTTGAACTTACTGTCCAGGTCCAGCCATGCTTAATTAAACAGAATTGATGTTGTATTATGGGTCTTAATTGGATTGAGGGGCTGTAATAAGGTTGTGTATTTAGTTTCATGCTCACAACATCTTCACTCAAATGGCCAGTAGCTTAAGCTACTGTTGGAAAGGCGTGTAATTTACGCATGCTTTCAAACAGAGTTGGAAAGGAGTACCAAACTACCCATCTGTTCCTTCCCTTTTCTGCCATGAGTTTAGTCAAGAGCAAGTTGAGAAATAAGATGGGCGATAGTCTTTTGGATGATTGTCTAGTCACATACATTGAGAGGGATGCTTTCTCCGAGGTGAATGAAGATGATATAATTGACACCTTCATGGAAATGCAAAAGCGTGAGCCAGAAACATAGTCTTTTTGAACTTCTCAAGGTATGTACTATGGTCCATGTAGTATGTACTATGTAGGCTTTTTAATGCAAAACAGAGATTTAATTGAGGATTTTAGTGTTTTTGCAAGTCCATATTGTGATATTGATCTATTTCTTTGTGATATTGGTAATTAGTTAGAACTTTCACATGTCATATTGCTTATCAAAAAAAAAATTGGGGCGGACCACCCTGGTGTCAAATGCTAGCTCCGCCACTGGTCTCATTGCACAATTATATTAAGTTATCCATGATCCATCTCCTGTTTCGTTTGCTGTCCTATAGACCAGGATCATTGCAATACGTTTTAATTGTTGATTTGTCTTTGCACTAAGAATCTCTGTACCGTTCATCACTCTTCACTAGTGCGATAAATATGGTATTTGCTGTTAGACAGGATTAGTTATCCCCCTCTTATTCTGGCATTCTGCAGTTCAGTCCACATATGAACGCGGCCGGAAGCAGAACTAGCCCCCTTAATACAAAAGCAGGCTTACGGTCCAATCCGGCGCGCGCCACTCAGTCGCTGATGTCACGAAGGCTTCGGCTGATACCATGACGTCGAGTGCCCATAACTGTCCCCATGTAGATGGTTAGTGCGTATAGGCCAGTAGCCAGACTCAGATCAAATACCAAGATCTTGTTAAGCACGTTAAGTATCCGCGAATGCCGACCAGGGCCAGGCCCACCTCTCTCCTAGGTGGTCTCAACCGGCCCTGTCGCTC
>NC_057800.1:181829980-181831747 GCF_018294505.1 Triticum aestivum
AAATAGCAAGCAAACCCTAAATCAAAAATTGGGGAATTTGGGAATGGATGAACGGTACCTCAAATCAGGCCGAGCCGAGTGCCGTAGTGCGGACTCGGCGGAACCGCCGGCTTGCAAGGCGCTAGGCGGCCGGGACAGGGCAGGGTCGCGGCCGGGGGCGGTGGCAAGGCTGGCACCGAGCGCCGGGCAGGGCGAGGGCGCAATGGGGAGGCAGGAGGCCAGGAGCAGAGGAGACTCCTGGGCGGCCGGCGACCGGCGTCCCGCGAGGCCGCGAGGCAGGCAGAGGCCGGGACGGGGGCGGCCGGCGGCTGGGTGTCGGGTAGAGGGCTAGCGCGCTGTGTGCCTGTATGTGCTTGGTGCCTGGGGTTTGGCTGAGAGCGAGAGCGTTGGTTGTTTTGGATCAAAGTGTTGTTGGGCCGTTTTTTTCCTTCTCTAGCCCATCTATATAGGTATAGGCCGGGTCAAAATCCCAGGGTGGGCCGCGGCCCACCCTGGCCACCCTGTAGCTCCGCCACTGAATGAGACTATTTGTAAATAACAAAAGCAGTAAGACCACAAGGGCAATTAACTGTAGCATAGCTTTCAGCAGTACACTCGTACATTGGAGTGGATTTTGGAAACAAAAAAGAATCGCAGATTCCAAGTCTGTGGCACGGTTCAATTTGCCTCTCAAACCAAGGGCTAAATAAAATTGGGAATAAAAACCAGGGTCAAGAAGTAAGCACTTGTGCTATTCCCAAAAGTAAACATGGCTGGACTGCACAGTTGTTACTATAATAATCTGAAATACAATGCCTAATGACCAACAAAGTACTCCTCATCAGTACAAGGGCAGCAGATCTCCATAGCATGAAATCGATAAGGAAAATGAGTGAGCCATCAAGACGCGATGGGGATTGGGGGTTCTTGGGGAAACTACCGTTGATCGAAGCCAAGTGGCGAGACGGCGGGGAACGCGTCGACGTGCTCGACGCCCTACCGGCCGTAGAGGATACGGCGCCCGGCGCCCGACACGGCGGAGTAGAGGAGGCGGTGGGAGGCGCGGCGGAGCAGAGGAGCGACCTAGTTTTTCTTCTGTTCCGTTTGTGTTCAGCCCGTCGGTCCTCGCTGGCTGGACTGGCTCGAACCTGGGCCCTGCTGCTCTCTACGCGTTGATGTAGGCTATTGGGCCGAGTTCCACTCACAACACATGGGAGGGACCATTTCACCGCGGACCCACGGGCCGATGCACTCCATTATTCCTTCCCAACGACGTCACGCTTCCCTTCCGTTTTTCTTTTTCTTTTGAGGATTGCCTCATTCCTTTTCGTAGGTACCTCAGCAGTCACCTGGTTCTGGCTAATCCTGGATCGGACGCGACACGCTCCCAGCTGGGTCCAGTGTCTTTCCACCCGGACCCATGCGTCAGCGGGGCAACGGACCCCAAAAGGCAGCCTCTCCGCTCGAGAAAAGAAAACAAAAGCAATGCAGCCACTCCTCCTGCCCGCTAGCGCCACGCCATGCATGCAGTCTGGCCGAGTCCTCTCCGCCATATCCGGCACCCGATTCGACTCCACCCGAACCCCTAATCCCCCTCCCACCACCACCATGGCCTCCGCCGCACCCTCCCGCTCCCGCTCCTCCTCCTCCGCCGACCAAGACGAGGAGGGCACCGACAGCGACGCCTCCAACGACTCCCCCCCACCCGCTGCCCAGCAGGCCCCGCCCCCACCGTTCCCCGACAGCTCGGCCCCGCCTCCTCCAGCCCCCGCCTTCACCGACCCAGCC
>NC_057800.1:181833791-181840074 GCF_018294505.1 Triticum aestivum
GGGGTTGTTTTATTTTATTTTTGTTTTGTCTTCATTTATTCTTTTAACTTCGGTTTTTAAATGTTTTAATATCAAAACAGTTTTATCAAGCTATAAAACCCATACCTAAATTAGTAAGGTAGCATAACTCACTGTAATAAAATGTTCACACATTATCTTAACTAGCTTACAATTACCTATATACATAAAAGCAATTATTAAGTATTTTCAAATATTGTTTTAATTATTTTAGTGCACATAAATATTTTATAAAAGTGTGGTTTCATCACCTACCACTACATATGGATTAATCGACACACTCCGAGCATTTTAGTTTTAATGTTTGAAAACTTCATCATTTGGGTTTGATTTCGAATTTGAATTCGATCGGGTTTGAATTAATGCGAGATTAACAACAGTGACCTCGGTGACATGGCATCATTAGTAGAGGTTACTGTAGCATGATTACCCGGGCATCACAATTCTCCTTCACTACAAGAAATCTCGTCCCAAGATTTAAGAGGTAGTGAAAGGGGGAAAAGGTTTGGTTACGAATCTAGCGGGTCTTCTCATCCTGGCTTGCTCTTCTCGAAGAGGCCGGTCCAATACATTGACGTCTTCATTTCTCTGCTTCAGGTCACCATGACGAAGTCGGCGTCCTTTCTTCAGGAACTCAATCATACTTACGAAAGAATAAAGGGTGGGCATTCCGAGAGAACAGACCTCTGCAAGGTCGACTATCTGGTCGATAACATCGAGGAAGGTGGCAGAACCGCGGAAGTAACTCTTGAATTGAAACTTACGAAAATATCGAGAACATAGTAAGGAGGTATCATGTGAAGTTTCAAGCGGGCAGACAAACGTTCGATGCCTGAAACGGGGCGTGAACGGGGTTCAAAGCAACGGGAATACGTATCGTGTCTGATACAAGAATTGATGAGCTCTCCAAAGGTGGCTCGTGATCTTTCATATGAAGCCAAGCTTGAGGAATGACTTTAGAAACAGGGGTGTACGGAAGAGTCAGGTTTCGATCCTGTGGAACTGTGGGTTATGGGCCCACCATGTGGGATAAAAGTAGGAGTGGTGACATCTTGCATGGTCACGATAGAAGGCATGTCAGAGACTAGCCTGTCAGTTATGTCGGCAACAACATCGATACCAAGGGCGAGGGACGAAGAGAACCATTTTCCTGCTCGTTGAACGAGGCGGACCAATAGGCAAAGTTCTCGCCCATCGGTGGTTATCGGGATGCTATCAATAATGGTAACAGGGTCTTACTGACAGAGTTGTACAACGAGGTGCTTACTAAGCAAGGAATTATCACTGCTCGGTTAAGTCAGATTACAAGAAAGCTTAAACAAGACAATGGAAAGGAAAATGTGATTATCAGGTTTAACCTGAACAATGGAAATGAAAATGTGTATACATACATATTTCGGGGGTATATCTTTCCCAAGGACAAGCGGAGCATGATATCCATGACAGGATAGAAAGTAGAAAACCATTAAGGTAAGGGGAAGGGATTTCATGATATTACCCATACAACGGTGTTTGGATAATTGAGCAAGAAAACATTTAGCATTGGGCTTCAAATGTTCTTGTCGAAAATCAGAGTACCACAGACATGCTTCGAGATAGCACTGCATGGTCTTCAAGCAAATGTCGGACTTGGATTCACAAAGGATTCATCAGGAACAACTTATAGAATAAGTCTTTCAATTTCCTCATGGAAGAATGGATAACCTTGCTACAAAGAAAACTATAACAATAGGTCCTCCGGCCAGGTGTGCTAGGCATGACATCACCTTACCGGTTCATATAAAGACCAACGTTATAACTCTTGGAAATATGTTCCAACCATCATATCTGACCGAGATTCAGATTTGATTGGTGTCAGGATACCTCAGACTCAGGATGCCTGAGAAGAAAAGGTGCAACATAATTTGATGAGATGACATTGTGAGATTCTCAGAAATGATCTATGGAAGTGAGCTCTGAAACAAGAGTTCATCAGTAAACCAAGGAGAGGATGAGGAGGTGGCTGATAGGCTCAGCAACAAATCATCGAGATTTCCAAAGGATGGATTTCCACAATTATGTGAACAAGGAAATATCATTTGTCGGATCAAATGATATAATGATGTATGCTCGAGGGAAACATACACAACTGAACAATGATAGTAGGGTGCACCCAGGAATCTGGACTAGGTAGCATGATCAATGTTTGAATGATGATTCAATAAGCAATAGACTTAGAATGAAACTGTAGACCAATAACTTCAAAGCAATAGGGTTGCTAGAAGTTTAGAATTTACACATCACAGACCATTTGTCGGTATTCCGGTTAGAAACAACACAGAGACCAAGAAATGAACAAAAAAGGCGAGAGATATTACTATATCAAGAATTCTCAAGAGGTAGTAAAATTACCACGACATTCTTGACATAAAAGGTGGTAATATTCCAAGGTAAAGAAGAACAAATGTTGGATAGCAAGGATCTCAAGGTATAACACAAAACACGAACAATTTGGTGTTGAATGGAAGGCAATAAAATGATCGATGATAAAACAAATCATCAAGGGCAAGGATGGTATTTCTCATCATGAATTCAATTGATATCCAGGAAGGAGTCAAGATGTTGATGACGATCACGACAAAGATATAGCCAAACATGCTAGGAATGGCGTGACCGGGTACAAACTCGTACTTAAAGAAGATTACTGAAGAGTTGTTGAACCGTAGTGCGAACTCGGTTCAGTTATCGGTGTCTTTGAGTGTTTAATGACTCAGAGCCCGTGAAAAATTGGAATCAGTGGGAATGTAGCACTTGATGAAGAACTCATAAGAAGCTATGCAGTTCCATGATAATCTCGAGATACTAGTGGATAATACTCGACGACAGATCGAAGTAAAGGTTGGACTGGGGTATTGATCCGTAGAAGACAAATATTTAAACTTGCCCGAGGAATGGAATCAAAGAAGAACAATATGGTCGGAACCATAGCTACAATGGATCCAATTTAATGACACCGGAAGTATTTCCCAAATGATTAAATATTTTGCAAGAAGCTTCCATGATAAGTTCCACATCGGGTCCATGGGCATGAACACAACGTTCAAGGTCGACTCCCACTTCTTTAATAAATAACCTTTCATTCACTTCTCTACTAAAAATGATTTAGTGCGAAGATCTACCTGGTGAATTACCAGAGGAGTATGAACCTTGGAAAACTTTCGGGTTCACACATATTAAGGAAGGCATAGGTTCATCCTACCGGGGCTTCTTAGAAACATATACCACAAACTTTAGGGGTAAACAACTCAAGCTCGGAAGCAGAGCATGTTTGACCAAAGGAAAGCATACAAATTGCCAAAGGCATTATGTATCAGGGAGGATTCACAAAACAGTAAAATATGAAGGACACTATCAAATAATAATCCAACAAAGGATCTGACAGTCCATATCAGAGCTGATGTGAGCATCAGCTCACAACCAGAGGAAGAATCAATGCAAAGACATTGGTTTATAGAAACAACTGAGTAGCTTAGAGCTCAATTGCAAAGGAATTAAGATTTACAAAGCGAAGGATCAGAAGCAGACGCTCTGATCAAGGATGGATAAGTTCAATATACTTAGGGGCACAATCAATGACAATTTGATTGGTGAGAACCAGCTCACCTTTAAAATGACGTCTGAGCCAAAAGGATGAATCCTAGGATCTGACTGAGGATTGTGAGCATTCGCAACATATTGAATCAACAGACTCAAAAGGATAATGACAAGGAATGCCAATAAGATTACGAGACTTATGGGATTAACCATAATGCAAGATAGAAAGAATTTCAAGAGCACTAGGTTGCTCAGGATTTTCGGAAGATCAAATGGTATTTCGAAGACTATTGTGAAATGCATGAATCAACTAGGAATGGACGGATACTCGACAAGTGCAAGGATTTATCCATAGGGGTATTCACGTGTCAAAGAACTGCAAGTCGGTAGGCACCAAGTTTTCTCGGAACAATAGAGAGTATTTCAGGGTATCTGGTAATAAGATCATCGGGGGATGATTGTAAGAATTGACAAATGTACGTGGTCATCCATAGGGGTCTATCGAGGGAAGGGAATTGCAAAAGCGACACCATAAAGTCTCATGAGAACATCGGAGAGTATCTTCGGATTCTTCTGGTGCAGCAGACGATCATCTTTAATAAGGGGCTCTCCGAGAGAAAGTATTATCGAGAACCTAGAGTCAGAGTTAGTAAAATCGTTTAACCCAAATAGAAGAGATGTCAGAGTCCCAGAGTATAGGTCGAGGAATAAAAGATCCTACTACCACCCAATGGCGACGTGTGCCCGTAAGACACACAGCCATGTTAGTAAAAGTTTTGCAATGTCTAGACTCGACTTCGGCCAAGGAGTGTGGGAGGGGGATTCCTACAGGCAGTCGGCTCTGATACCAACTTGTGACGCCCCCGATTCAATCGTACACTAATCATACACGCAAACGTGTACGATCAAGATCAGGGACTCACGAGAAGATATCACAACACAACTCCACCAATAAAATAAGTCATACAAGCATCATATTACAAGCCAAGGGCCTCGAAGGCTCGAATACAAGAGCTCAATCATAGACGAGTCAGCGGAAGCAACAATATCTGAGTACAGACATAAGTTAAACAAGTTTGCCTTAAGAAGGCTAACACAAACTGGGATACGGATCGAAAGAGGCGCAGGCCTCCTGCCTGGGATCCTCCTAAACTACTCCTGGTCGCCGTCAGTGGGCTGCATGTAGTAGTAGGCACCTCCCGAATAGTAGTAGTCGTCATCAACGGTGGCGTCTGGCTCCTGGACTCCAACATCTGGTTGCGACAACCAGAAAGAAAGGAAAGGGGGAAAAAGGGGGAGAAAGCAACCGTGAGTACTCATCCAAAGTACTCGCAAGCAAGGAGCTACACTACATATGCATGGGTATCAAATGGAATAAGGGTATCATATGTGGACTGAACTGCAGAATGCCAGAATAAGAGGGGGATAACTAATCCTGTCGAAGACTACGCTTCTGGCCACCTCCATCTTGCAGCATGTAGGAGAGAGTAGATGGTAAGTTCACCAAGTAGCATCAAGTAGCATCGTATAGCATAATCCTAACCGATGATCCCCCCCTCGTCGCCCTGTGAGAGAGCGATCACCGGTTGTATCTGGCACTTGGAAGGGTGTGTTTTATTAAGTATCCGGTTCTAGTTGTCATAAGGTCAAGGTACAACTCCAAGTCGTCATGTTACCGAAGATCACGGCTATTCGAATAGATTAACTTCCCTGCAGGGGTGCACCACATATCCCAACACGCTCGATCCCATTTGGCCGGACACACTTTCCTGGGTCATGCCCGGCCTCGGAAGATCAACACGTCGCAGCCCTACCTAGGCACAACAGAGAGGTCAGCACGCCGGTCTAAATCCTATGGCGCAGGGGTCTGGGCCCATCGCCCTTTGCACACCTGCACGTTGCGAACGCGGCCGGAAGCAGAACTAGCCCCCTTAATACAAGAGCAGGCTTACGGTCCAATCCGGCGCGCGCCACTCAGTCGCTGACGTCACGAAGGCTTCGGCTGATACCACGATGTCGAGTGCCCATAACTGTCCCCACGTAGATGGTTAGTGCGTATAGGCCAGTAGCCAGACTCAGATCAAATACCAAGATCTCGTTAAGCATGTTAAGTATCAGCGAATGCCGACCAGGGCCAGGCCCACCTCTCTCCTAGGTGGTCTCAACCGGCCCTGTCGCTCCGCCTCAAAGTAACAGTCGGGGGCCGTCGGGAACTCAGGCCCATCACTACCTGGATGGAGCCACCTACCCTTCAGCCCCCATCTCCGAACATTATCATAAGTAATGTAACAGTATAAGTATATATCATATGCCCGTGATCACCTTCCGAAGTGATCACGGCCCAGTAGTATAGCATGGCAGACGGACAAGAGTGTAGGGTCACTGATGGAACACTAGCATCCTATACTAAGCATTTAGGATTGCAGATAAAGGTAACAACAGTAGTAGCAAGGACAGGCTATGCATCAGGATAGGATAACGAAAAGCAGTAACATGCTACACTACTCTAATGCAAGCAGTAGAGAGAAGAATAGGCGATATCTGGTGATCAAAGGGGGGGCTTGCCTGGTTGCTCTGGCAAGAAGAAGGGTCGTCAACACCGTAGTCGAACTAGGGGTCGCCGGTAGTCTCGGGGTCTACCAAGAAGTAACGGAGGGGGAACACAATAAATAACAGAGCAATCAAAGCATCA
>NC_057800.1:181840084-181843523 GCF_018294505.1 Triticum aestivum
GGGGGGGTTGTTTTATTTTATTTTTGTTTTGTCTTCATTTATTCTTTTAACTTCGGTTTTTAAATGTTTTAATATCAAAACAGTTTTATCAAGCTATAAAACCCATACCTAAATTAGTAAGGTAGCATAGCTCACTGTAATAAAATGTTCACACATTATCTTAACTAGCTTACAATTACCTATATACATAAAAGCAATTATTAAGTATTTTCAAATATTGTTTTAATTATTTTAGTGCACATAAATATTTTATAAAAGTGTGGTTTCATCACCTACCGCTACATATGGATTAATCGACACACTCCGAGCATTTTAGTTTTAATGTTTGAAAACTTCATCATTTGGGTTTGATTTCGAATTTGAATTCGATCGGGTTTGAATTAATGCGAGATTAACAAAAGTGACCTCGGTGACATGGCATCATTAGTAGAGGTTACTGTAGCATGATTACCCGGGCATCACAATTCTCCTTCACTACTAGAAATCTCGTCCCAGGATTTAAGAGGTAGTGAAAGGGGGGAAAGGTTTGGTTACGAATCTAGCGGGTCTTCTCATCCTGGCTTGCTCTTCTCGAAGAGGCCGGTCCAATACATTGACGTCTTCATTTCTCTGCTTCAGGTCACCATGACGAAGTCGGCGTCCTTTCTTCAGGAACTCCATCGTACTTACGAAAGAATAAAGGGTGTGCATTCCGAGAGAACAGACCTCTACAAGGTCGACTATCTGGTCGATAACATCGAGGAAGGTGGCGGAACCGCGGAAGTAACTCTTGAATTGAAACTTACGAAAATATCGAGAACATAGTAAGGAGGTATCATGTGAAGTTTCAAGCGGGCAGACAAACGTTCGATGCCTGAAACGGGGCGTGAACGGGGTTCAAAGCAACGGGAATAAGTATCGTGTCTGATACAAGAATTGATGAGCTCTCCAAAGGTGGCTCGTGATCTTTCATATGAAGCCAAGCGTGAGGAATGACTTTAGAAACAGGGGTGTACGGAAGAGTCAGGTTTCGATCCTGTGGAACTGTGGGTTATGGGCCCACCATGTGGGATAAAAGTAGGAGTGGTGACATCTTGCATGGTCACGATAGAAGGCATGTCAGAGACTAGCCTGTCAGTTATGTCGGCAACAACATCGATACCAAGGGCGAGGGACGAAGAGAACCATTTTCCTGCTCGTTAAACGAGGCGGACCAATAGGCAAAGTTCTCGTCCATCGGTGGTTACCGGGATGCTATCAATAATGGTAACAGGGTCTTACTGACAGAGTTGTACAACGAGGTGCTTACTAAGCAAGGAATTATCACTGCTCGGTTAAGTCAGATTACAAGAAAGCTTAAACAAGACAATGGAAAAGAAAATGTGATTATCAGGTTTAACCCGAACAATGGAAATGAAAATGTGTATACACACATATTTCGGGGGTATATCTTTCCCAAGGACAAGCGGAGCATGATATCCATGACAGGATAGAAAGTAGAAAACCATTAAGGTAAGGGGAAGGGATTTCATGATATTACCATACAACGGTGTTTGGATAATTGAGCAAGAAAACATTTAGCATTGGGCTTCAAATGTTCTTGTTGAAAATCGGAGTACCACAGACATGCTTCGAGATAGCACTGCATGGTCTTCAAGCAAAGGTCGGACTTGGATTCACAAAGGATTCATCAGGAACAACTTATAGAATAAGTCTTTCAATTTCCACATGGAAGAATGGATAACCTTGCTACAAAGAAAACTATAACAATAGGTCCTCCGGCCAGGTGTGCTAGGCATGACATCACCTTACCGGTTCATATAAAGACCAACGTTATAACTCTTGGAAATATGTTCCAACCATCATATCTGACCGAGATTCAGATTTGATTGGTGTCAGGATACCTCAGACTCAGGATGCCTGAGAAGAAAAGGTGCAACATAATTTGATGAGATGACATTGTGAGATTCTCAGAAATGATCTATGGAAGTGAGCTCTGAAACAAGAGTTCATCAGTAAACCAAGGAGAGGATGAGGAGGTGGCTGATAGGCTCAGCAACAAATCATCGAGATTTCCAAAGGATGGATTTCCACAATTATGTGAACAAGGAAATATCATTTGTCGGATCAAATGATATAATGATGTATGCTCGAGGGAAACATACACAACTGAACAATGATAGTAGGGTGCACCCAGGAATCTGGACTAGGTAGCACGATCAATGTTTGAATGATGATTCAATAAGCAATAGACTTAGAATGAAACTGTAGACCAATAACTTCAAAGCAATAGGGTTGCTAGAAGTTTAGAATTTACACATCACAGACCATTTGTCGGTATTCCGGTTAGAAACAACACAGAGACCAAGAAATGAACAAAAAAGGCGAGAGATATTACTATATCAAGAATTCTCAAGAGGTAGTAAAATTACCACGACATTCTTGACATAAAAGTTGGTAATATTCCAAGGTAAAGAAGAACAAATGTTGGATAGCAAGGATCTCAAGGTATAACACAAAACACGAACAATTTGGTGTTGAATGGAAGGCAATAAAATGATCGATGATAAAACAAATCATCAAGGGCAAGGATGGTATTTCTCATCATGAATTCAATTGATATCCAGGAAGGAGTCAAGATGTTGATGACGATCACGACAAAGATATAGCCAAACATGCTAGGAATGGCGTGACCGGGTACAAACTCGTACTTAAAGAAGATTACTGAAGAGTTGTTGAACCGTAGTGCGAACTCGGTTCAGTTATCGGTGTCTTTGAGTGTTTAATGACTCAGAGCCCGTGAAAAATTGGAATCAGTGGGAATGTAGCACTTGATGAAGAACTCATAAGAAGCTATGCAGTTCCATGATAATCTCGAGATACTAGTGGATAATACTCGACGACAGATCGAAGTAAAGGTTGGACTGGGGTATTGATCCGTAGAAGACAAATATTTAAACTTGCCCGAGGAATGGAATCAAAGAAGAACAATATGGTCGGAACCATAGCTACAATGGATCCAATTTAATGACACCGGAAGTATTTCCCAAATGATTAAATATTTTGCAAGAAGCTTCCATGATAAGTTCCACATCGGGTCCATGGGCATGAACACAACGTTCAAGGTCGACTCCCACTTCTTTAATAAATAACCTTTCATTCACTTCTCTACTAAAAATGATTTAGTGCGAAGATCTACCTGGTGAATTACCAGAGGAGTATGAACCTTGGAAAACTTTCGGGTTCACACATATTAAGGAAGGCATAGGTTCATCCTACCGGGGCTTCTTAGAAACATATACCACAAACTTTAGGGGTAAACAACTCAAGCTCGGAAGCAGAGCATGTTTGACCAAAGGAAAGCATACAAATTGCCAAAGGCATTATGTATCAGGGAGGATTCACAAAACAGTAAAATATGAAGGACACTATCAAATAATAATCCAACAAAGGATCTGAC
>NC_057800.1:181843533-181844101 GCF_018294505.1 Triticum aestivum
TTGTGAAATGCATGAATCAACTAGGAATGGACGGATACTCGACAAGTGCAAGGATTTATCCATAGGGGTATTCACGTGTCAAAGAACTGCAAGTCGGTAGGCACCAAGTTTTCTCGGAACAATAGAGAGTATTTCAGGGTATCTGGTAATAAGATCATCGGGGGATGATTGTAAGAATTGACAAATGTACGTGGTCATCCATAGGGGTCTATCGAGGGAAGGGAATTGCAAAAGCGACACCATAAAGTCTCATGAGAACATCGGAGAGTATCTTCGGATTCTTCTGGTGCAGCAGACGATCATCTTTAATAAGGGGCTCTCCGAGAGAAAGTATTATCGAGAACCTAGAGTCAGAGTTAGTAAAATCGTTTAACCCAAATAGAAGAGATGTCAGAGTCCCAGAGTATAGGTCGAGGAATAAAAGATCCTACTACCACCCAATGGCGACGTGTGCCCGTAAGACACACAGCCATGTTAGTAAAAGTTTTGCAATGTCTAGACTCGACTTCGGCCAAGGAGTGTGGGAGGGGGATTCCTACAGGCAGTCGGCTCTGATACCAACTTGTGA
>NC_057800.1:181844858-181845495 GCF_018294505.1 Triticum aestivum
AGGGTGGAGCCGACGGTGAGAGGGGGCTAGCAACGGGCGCGTCCGAACGAGGTGGGGCGCGGGCGCGGGCGCAGGCAGGGGGCACGGGCACGGCCAGGGCGGCCGGCGCGCGTGCGGGCGTCGGTGAGCGAGGCCATGGCCGAAGTGGCCGGAGCAGGAGAGAAGGAGGAGATGCCGGGGCCTCACCACGGGGCCGTGGGGTCTAGGCAGCGGTGCTCAGGGAGGTTGACAGGGACGGCCGACACAGGGGAGGAGGCGACGACGTAGAGGACGCCGGGGAGGCAGTCTCGGCGGCGACGATGTTGAGCTGGCTCTAGGGACGGCGAGTGGCGGGCGATGTCGAGGGCGCCGGTGACTTCAGGGCGGCCCCAGGCGGGCGTCGCACGAGGGAGAGGAGAGGCGAGGAGTCCGAGAGGGCGGCGCCGGCGCCGGCTCGCGGCGGCCTTAGCGGAGCCGCGGCTTGTGTTGGGCGTAGGCGTACGGTAAGGGATCGAACAGGGCGACCCTCCCCTGTCCGTTCGCCAGGGCGTGCGTGTGTCGTGGGTGACGGCGCGGGTGAGGGGAGAAGGGGATCGTGGGGGGCGACTGGGTTCGTTCCCCCGATCCAGATCTAGATCGGGGAGGGGGAGAGAACGAC
>NC_057800.1:181845505-181846084 GCF_018294505.1 Triticum aestivum
GCGGGCGCGGGCGCAGGCAGGGGGCACGGGCACGGCCAGGGCGGCCGGCGCGCGTGCGGGCGTCGGTGAGCGAGGCCATGGCCGAAGTGGCCGGAGCAGGAGAGAAGGAGGAGATGCCAGGGCCTCACCACGGGGCCGTGGGGTCTAGGCAGCGGTGCTCAGGGAGGTTGACGGGGACGGCCGGCACAGGGGAGGAGGCGACGACGTAGAGGACGCCGGGGAGGCAGTCTCGGCGGCGACGACGTTGAGCTGGCTCTAGGGACGGCGAGTGGCGGGCGATGTCGAGGGCGCCGGTGACTTCAGGGCGGCCCCAGGCGGGCGTCGCACGAGGGAGAGGAGAGGCGAGGAGTCCGAGAGGGCGGCGCCGGCGCCGGCTCGCGGCGGCCTTAGCGGAGCCGCGGCTTGTGTTGGGCGTAGGCGTACGGTAAGGGATCGAACAGGGCGACCCTCCCCTGTCCGTTCGCCAGGGCGTGCGTGTGTCGTGGGTGACGGCGCGGGTGAGGGGAGAAGGGGATCGTGGGGGGCGACTGGGTTCGTTCCCCCGATCCAGATCTAGATCGGGGAGGGGGAGAGAACGAC
>NC_057800.1:181846345-181852823 GCF_018294505.1 Triticum aestivum
GGGGTTGTTTTATTTTATTTTTGTTTTGTCTTCATTTATTCTTTTAACTTCGGTTTTTAAATGTTTTAATATCAAAACAGTTTTATCAAGCTATAAAACCCATACCTAAATTAGTAAGGTAGCATAACTCACTGTAATAAAATGTTCACACATTATCTTAACTAGCTTACAATTACCTATATACATAAAAGCAATTATTAAGTATTTTCAAATATTGGTTTAATTATTTTAGTGCACATAAATATTTTATAAAAGTGTGGTTTCATCACCTACCACTACATATGGATTAATCGACACACTCCGAGCATTTTAGTTTTAATGTTTGAAAACTTCATCATTTGGGTTTGATTTCGAATTTGAATTCGATCGGGTTTGAATTAATGCGAGATTAACAATAGTGACCTCGGTGACGTGGCATCATTAGTAGAGGTTACTGTAGCATGATTACCCGGGCGTCACACCAGACCCACAGCAAGATCCCCTCCGTGTAGACCCGACGCGTCCGTTTCTGTTGGGGAACGTAGTAATTTCAAAAAAAAAATTCCTACGCACACGCAATATCATGGTGATGCATAGCAACGAGAGGGGAGAGTGTGATCTACGCACCCTTGTAGATCGACAACGGAAGTGTTAGGTTGATGTAGTCGTACGTCTTCATGGCCCGACCGATCAAGCACCGAAACTACGGCACCTCCGAGTTCTAGCACACGTTCAGCTCGATGACGATCCCCGGACTCCGATCCAGCAAAGTGTCGGGGAAGAGTTCCGTTAGCACGACGGCGTGGTGACGATCTTGATGTACTAATGTCGCAGGGCTTCGCCTAAGCACCGCTACAATATTATCGAGGACTATGGTGGAAGGGGGCACCGCACACGGCTAAGAATATGATCATGTGGATCAACTTATGTCCTTAGGGGTGCCCCTTGCCTCCGTATATAAAGGCTCAAAGGGGGGAGCGGCCGGCCAAGAGGAGGTGCGCCAGGAGGAGTCCTACTTGTTGGGGAATGTAGCATAAATTCAAAATTTTCCTACGTGTCACCAAGATCTATCTATGGAGAGACTAGCAACGAGGGGAAGGAGAGTGCATCTACATACCCTTGTAGATCGCTAAGCGGAAGCGTTCAAGAGAACGGGGTTGATGGAGTCGTACTCGTCGTGATTCAAAACACCGATGATCCTAGCGCCGAACGGACGGCACCTCCGCTTTCAACACACGTACGGAACGGAGACGTCTCCCATGCCTTGATCCAGCAAGGAGGAGGAAGAGGTTGATGGAGATCCAGCAGCACGACGGCGTGGTGGAAGTAGCGGGATTCCAACAGGGCTTCGCTAAGCGCTGCGGGAGGAGGAAGATGTGTCACGGGAGGGAGAGGGAGGCACCAGGCCTTAGGTATGGTTGCTCCTCCTTTTCCCCACTATATATAGGGCCAAGGGAGAGGGGGGAGGCGCAGCCCTTGCCCCTTCCTCCAAGGAAGGGTGCGGCCAAGGGGGGAGGAGTCCATCCTCCCCAAGGCACCTCGGAGGTGCCTTCCCCTTTTAGGACTCTCCCCTTTTTTCTCTCTCTTGGCGCATGGGACTCTTGGGGCTGGTGCCCTTGGCCCATATAGGCCAAGGCACACCCCCTACAGCCCATGTGGCCCCCCGGGGCAGGTGGCCCCACCCGGTGGACCCCCGGGACCCTTTCGGTGGTCCCGGTACAATACCGATGACCCCGAAACTTGTCCCGATGGCCGAAATAGCACTTCCTATATATAATTCTTTACCTCCGGACCATTCCGGAACTCCTCGTGACGTCCGGGATCTCATCCGGGACTCCGAACAACTTTCGGGTTACCGCATACTAATATCTCTATAACCCTAGCGTCACCGAACCTTAAGTGTGTAGACCCTACGGGTTCGGGAGACATGCAAACATGACCGAGATGACTCTCCGGTCAATAACCAACAGCGGGATCTGGATACCCATGTTGGCTCCCACATGTTCCACGATGATCTCATCGGATGAACCACGATGTCAAGGACTTAATCAATCCCGTATTCAATTCCCTTTGTCTAGCGGTATTGTACTTGCCCGAGATTCGATCGTCGGTATCCCTATACCTTGTTCAATCTCGTTACCGGCAAGTCTCTTTACTCGTTCTGTAACACATCATCCCGTGATCAACTCCTTGGTCACATTGCGCAGATGATGATGTCCTACCGAGTGGGCCCAGAGATACCTCGCCACTTACACGGAGTGACAAATCCCAGTCTCGATTTGTGCCAACCCAACAGACACTTTCGGAGATACCTGTAGTGCACCTTTATAGTCACCCAGTTACGTTGTGACGTTTGATACACCCAAAGCATTCCTACGGTATCCGGGAGTTGCACAATCTCATGGTCTAAGGAAATGATACTTGACATTAGAAAAGCTTTAGCATACGAACTACACGATCTTTGTGCTAGGCTTAGGATTGGGTCTTGTCCATCACATCATTCTCCTAATGATGTGATCCCGTTATCAACGACATCCAATGTCCATGGTTAGGAAACCGTAACCATCTATTGATCAACGAGCTAGTCAACTAGAGGCTTACTAGGGACATGGTGTTGTCTATGTATCCACACATGTATCTGAGTTTCCTATCAATACAATTATAGCATGGATAATAAACGATTATCATGAACAAGGAAATATAATAATAACCAATTTATTATTGCCTCTAGGGCATATTTCCAACACTACTCCCTCCGGGAGTAGGACTCCCCCCCTTTCCTAGTTGGAATAGGATTCGCGGAGGGGGGGAAAGAGGAGAGAGAGGAGGAAGGGGGCCGGCCCCCTCTCCTTGTCCTATTCGGACCAAGGGGGGAGGGGCGTGCGGCCCATCTCTGGCCACCTCTCCTCTCTTCCACTAAGGCCCACTAAGGCCCATATACCTCCCGGGGGGTTCCGGTAACCTCCCGGTAATCCGGTAAAATCCCGATTTCACCCGGAACACTTCCGATATCCAAATATAGGCTTCCAATATATCAATCTTTATGTCTCGACCATTTCGAGACTCCTCGTCATGTCCGTGATCACATCCGGGACTCCGAACAAACTTCGGTACATCAAAATGCATAAACTCATAATATAACTATCATCGAAACCTTAAGCGTGCGGACCCTACGGGTTCGAGAACAATGTAGACATGACCGAGACACGTCTCCGGTCAATAACCAATAGCGGGACCTGGATGCTCATATTGGCTCCTACATATTCTACGAAGATCTTTTATCGGTCAGACCGCATAACAACATACGTTGTTCCCTTTGTCATCGGTATGTTACTTGCCCAGGATTCGATCGTCGGTATCCTATACCTAGTTCAATCTCGTTACCGACAAGTCTCTTTACTCGTTCCGTAATCCATCATCCCGCAACTAACTCATTAGTTGCAATGCTTGCAAGGCTTATGTGATGTGCATTACTGAGAGGGCCCCGAGATACCTCTCTGACAATCGGAGTGACAAATCCTAATCTCGAAATACGCCAACCCAACATGTACTTTTGGAGACACCTGTAGAGCACCTTTATAATCACCCAGTTACGTTGTGACGTTTGGTAGCACACAAAGTGTTCCTCCGGCAAACGGGAGTTGCATAATCTCATAGTCATAGGAACATGTATAAGTCATGAAGAAAGCAATAGCAACATACTAAACGATCGGGTGCTAAGCTAATGGAATGGGTCATGTCAATCAGATCATTCACCTAATGATGTGATCCCGTTAATCAAATAACAACTCTTTGTCCATGGTTAGGAAACATAACCATCTTTGATTAACGAGCTAGTCAAATAGAGGCATACTAGTGACACTCTGTTTGTCTATGTATTCACACATGTATTATGTTTCCGGTTAATACAATTCTAGCATGAATAATAAACATTTATCATGGTATAAGGAAATAAATAATGACTTTATTATTGCCTCTAGGGCATATTTCCTTCAGTCTCCCACTTGCACTAGAGTCAATAATCTAGATCACATCGCCATGTGATTTAACATCAATAGTTCACATCATCATGTGATTAACACCCATAGTTCACATCATCATGTGACCAACACTCAAAGGGTTTACTAGAGTCAATAATCTAGTTAACATCTATATGTGATTAACACCCAAAGAGTACTAAGATGTGAACATGTTTTGCTTGTGAGAGAAGTTTAGTCAATGGGTCTGCCACATTCAGATCCGTATGTATTTTGCAAATTTCTATGTCAATAATGCTCTGCACAGAGCTACTCTAGCTAATTGCTCCCACTTTCAATATGTATCCAGATTGAGACTTAGAGTCATCTGGATTAGTGTCAAAACTTGCATCGACGTAACTCTTTACGACGAACCTTTTTGTCACCTCCATAATCGAGAAACATATCCTTACTCCACTAAGGATAATTTTGACCGCTGTCCAGTGATCTACTCCTAGATCACTATTGTACTCCCTTGCTAAAATCAGTGTAGGGTATACAATAGATCTGGTACACAGCATGGCATACTTTATAGAACCTATGGCCAAGGCATAGGGAATGACTTTCATTCTCTTTCTATCTTCTGCCGTGGTCGGGTTTTGAGTCTTACTCAGTTTCACACCTTGTAACACACGCAAGAACTCTTTCTTTGACTGTTCCATTTTGAACTACTTCAAAATCTTGTCAAGGTATGTACTCATTGAAAAAACTTATCAAGCGTCTTGATCTATCTCTATATATCTTGATACTCAATATGTAAGCAGCTTCACCGAGGTCTTTCTTTGAAAAACTCCTTTCAAACACTCCTTTATGCTTTGCAGAATAATTCTACATTATTTCCAATCAGCATTATGTCATTCACATATACTTATCAGAAATGTTGTAGTGCTCCCACTCACTTTCTTGTAAATACAGGCTTCACCGCAAGTCTGTATAAAACTATATGCTTTGATCAACTTATCAAAGCGTATATTCCAACTCCGAGATGCTTGCACCAGTCCATAGATGGATCGCTGGAGCTTGCATATTTTGTTAGCACCTTTAGGATTGACAAAACCTTCTGGTTGTATCATATACAACTCTTCTTTAATATATCTATTAAGGAATGCAGTTTTGTTCATCCATTTGCCAGATTTCATAAAATGCAGCAATTGCTAACATGATTCGGACAGACTTAAGCATAGATACGAGTGAGAAACTCTCATCGTAGTCAACACCTTGAACTTGTCGAAAACCTTTTGCGACAATTCTAGCTTTGTAGATAGTAACACTACTATCGGCGTCCGTCTTCCTCTTGAAGATCCATTTATTCTCAATTGCTTGCCGATCATAAGGCAAGTCAACCAAAGTCCATACTTTGTTCTCATACATGGATCCCATCTCAGATTTCATGGCCTCAAACCATTTCGCGGAATCTGGGCTCATCATCGCTTCCTCATAGTTCACAAGTTCGTCATGGTCTAGTAACATGACTTCCAGAACAGGATTACCGTACTACTCTAGTGCAGATCTCACTCTGGTTTACCTACGAGATTCGGTAGTAACTTGATCTGAAGTTTCATGATCAATATCATTAGCTTCCTCACTAATTGGTGTAGGTGTCACAGAAACTGGTTTCTGTGATGTACTACTTTCCAATAAGGGAGTAGGTACAGTTACCTCGTCAAGTTCTACTTTCCTCCCACTCACTTCTTTCGAGAGAAATTCCTTCTCCAGAAAGTTTCCGAATTTAGCAACAAAAGTCTTGCCTTCGGATCTATGATAGAAGGTGTATCCAATAGTTTCCTTTGGATATCCTATGAAGACACATTTCTCCGATTTGGGTTCGAGCTTATCAGGTTGAAGCTTTTTCACATAAGCATCGCAGCCCCAAACTTTCAGAAACGACAACTTTGGTTTCTTGCTAAACCACAGTTCATATAGTGTCGTCTCAACGGATTTAGATGGTGCCCTATATAACGTGAATGCAGCTGTCTCTAATGCATAACCCCAAAACGATAGTGGTAAATTGGTAAGAAACATTATAGATTGTACTATATCCAATAAAGTACGTTTATGACGTTCGGACACACCATTATGCTGTGGTGTTCCAGGTGGCATGAATTTGTGAAACTATTCCACATTGTTTTAATTGAAGACCAAACTCGTAACTCAAATATTTGTCTCCGCGATCAGACCGTAGAAACCTTATTTTCTTGTCACGATGATTTTCCACTTCACTCTGAAATTCTTTGAACTTTTCAAATGTTTCAGACTTATGTTTCATCAAGTAGATATACCCATATCTGCTCAAATCATCTGTGAAGGTCAGAAAATGATGATACCCTCCGCGAGCCTTAACACTCATCGGATCGCATACATCAGTATGTATTTATTTCCAATAAGTCAGTTGCTCACTCCATAGTTCCGGAGAACGGCATTTTAGTCATCTTGCCCATGAGCCATGGTTCGCAAGCATCAAGTGATTCATAATCAAGTGATTC
>NC_057800.1:181853673-181859914 GCF_018294505.1 Triticum aestivum
ATCCCTCTAATCTTCTAAGTGATCACGTGATCCAAATCAACTAAACCATGTCCGATCATCACGTGGGATGGAGTAGTTTCAATGGTGAACATCACTATGTTGATCATATCTACTATATGATTCACGCTCGACCTTTCGGTCTCCGTGTTCCGAGGCCATATTTGTATATGCTTGGCTCGTCAAGTATAACCTGAGTATTCCGCATGCGCAACTGTTTTGCACCCGTTGTATTTGAACGTAGAGCCTATCACACCCGATCATCACGTGGTGTCTCAACACGAAGAACTTTCGCAACGGTGCATACTCAGGGAGAACACTTCTTGATAATTAGTGAGAGATCATCTTATAGTGCTACCGTCAATCAAAGCAAGATAAGATGCATAAAAGATAAACATCACATTCAATCAATATAAGTGATATGATATGGCCATCATCATCTTGTGCTTGTGATCTTCATCTCCGAAGCACCGTCATGATCACCATCGTCTCCGGCGCGACACCTTGATCTCCATCATAGCATCGTTGTCGTCTCGCCAATCTTATGCTTCCACGACTATCGCTACCGCTTAGTGATAAAGTAAAGCATTACAGCGCGATTGCATTGCATACAATAAAGCGACAACCATATGGCTCCTGCCAGTTGCCGATAATCTCGGTTACAAAACATGATCATCTCATACAATAAAATTTAGCATCATGTCTTGACCATATCACATCACAACATGCCCTGCAAAAACAAGTTAGACGTCCTCTACTTTGTTGTTGCAAGTTTTACGTGGCTGCTACGGGCTTAAGCAAGAACCAATCTTACCTACGCATCAAAACCACAACGATAGTTTGTCAAGTTGGTGTTGTTTTAACCTTCACAAGGACCGGGCGTAGCCACACTCGGTTCAACTAAAGTTGGAGAAACTGTCACCCGCTAGCCACCTTTGTGCAAAGCACGTCGGGAGAACCGGTCTCGCGTAAGCGTACGCATAATGTCGGTCCGGGCCGCTTCGTCCAACAATACCGCCGAACCAAAGTATGACATGCTGGTAAGCAGTATGACTTATATCGCCCACAACTCACTTGTGTTCTACTCGTGCATATAACATCAACACATAAAACCTAGGCTCGGATGCCACTGTTGGGGAACGTAGTAATTTCAAAAAAATTCCTACGCACACGCAAGATCATGGTGATGCATAGCAATGAGAGGGGAGAGTGTGATCTACGTACCCTTGTAGATCGACAACGGAAGCGTTAGGTTGATGTAGTCGTACGTCTTCACGGCCCGACCGATCAAGCACCGAAACTACGGCACCTCCGAGTTCTAGGACATGTTCAGCTCGATGACGATCCCCGGACTCCGATCCAGCAAAGTGTCGGGGAAGAGTTCCGTCAGCACGACGGTGTTGTGACGATCTTGATGTACTACTGTCGCAGGGCTTCGCCTAAGCACCGCTACAATATTATCGAGGACTATGGTGGAAGGGGGCACCGCACACGGCTAAGAATATGATCACGTGGATCAACTTGTGTCCTTAGGGGTGCCCCTTGCCTCCGTATATAAAGGCTCAAAGGGGGGGCGGCCGGCCAAGAGGAGGCGCGCCAGGAGGAGTCCTACTCCCTCCGGGAGTAGGACTCCCCCCCCCTTTCCTAGTTGGAATAGGATTCGCGGAGGGGGGGAAAGAGGAGAGAGAGGAGGAAGGGGGGCTGACCCCCTCTCCTTGTCCTATTCGGACCAAGGGGGGAGGGGCGAGCGGCCCATCTCTGGCCACCTCTCCTCTCTTCCACTAAGGCCCACTAAGGCCCATATACCTCCCGGGGGGTTCCGGTAACCTCCCGGTAATCCGGTAAAATCCCGATTTCACCCGGAACACTTCCGATATCCAAATATAGGCTTCCAATATATCAATCTTTATGTCTCGACCATTTCGAGACTCCTCGTCATGTCCGTGATCACATCCGGGACTCTGAACAAACTTCGGTACATCAAAATGCATAAACTCATAATATAACTGTCATCGAAACCTTAAGCATGCGGACCCTACGGGTTCGAGAACAATGTAGACATGACCGAGACACCTCTCCGGTCAATAACCAATAGCGGAACCTGGATGCTCATATTGGCTCCTACATATTCTACGAAGATCTTTTATCGGTCAGACCGCATAACAACATACGTTGTTCCCTTTGTCATCGGTATGTTACTTGCCCGGGATTCGATCGTCGGTATCCTATACCTAGTTCCATCTCGTTACCGGCAAGTCTCTTTACTCGTTCCGTAATCCATCATCCCGCAACTAACTCATTAGTCGCAATGCATGCAAGGCTTATGTGATGTGCATTACCGAGAGGGCCCAGAGATACCTCTCCGACAATCGGAGTGACAAATCCTAATCTCGAAATACGCCGAACCAACATGTACCTTTGGAGACACCTGTAGAGCACCTTTATAATCACCCAGTTACGTTGTGACGTTTGGTAGCACACAAAGTGTTCCTCCGGCAAACGGGAGTAGCATAATCTCATAGTCATAGGAACATGTATAAGTCATGAAGAAAGCAATAGCAACATACTAAATGATCGGGTGCTAAGCTAATGGAATGGGTCATGTCAATCAGATCATTCACCTAATGATGTGATCCCGTTAATCAAATAACAACTCTTTGTCCATGGTTAGGAAACATAACCATCTTTGATTAACGCGCTAGTCAAGTAGAGGCATACTAGTGACACTCTGTTTGTCTATGTATTCACACATGTATTCTGTTTCCGGTTAATACAATTCTAGCATGAATAATAAACATTTATCATGGTATAAGGAAATAAATAATAACTTTATTATTTCCTCTAGGGCATATTTCCTTCAGTTTCCCCCCTCCAGGTGCCAGCGGCGGCGCCGTCCGTGAGGGGGGGGCACACCCCGGACACGCGTGCCGAGCGTTTGCAACCGCCACAACACTTCCTTACTTGTGAGAGGCCGCCTACGCAAGATTTGGCGGCATGTTAGCCCCCGGAGGCCGCCGGCCACAGCCGTAGACGCGCGAAGGGCAATCCGCGTGGAGGGAATTTTTCGGATACTTCTCCATCACCAAAAATTATGAAAAAATACCATCGTTCCTATAGCACATGTGCCCATGTTGTGCAAAAAAACTCATGATTTTATCGTGCTCCGAGTATTTAATAATATTCACGCCGCATCGTTACCGCAGAACGTCTACTACCGTGTCATCGCCGTCCGTGAGGGGGGGCCACACCCCGGAGACGCGTGCCGCCTCTTCGGACATGCCACCACACCACCCCGCATGTATGAGGGCCCGGTGCGACGCTCCGGTGGCATTGCTACCCCCCTAGGGGCCCCGTCCCGCCTAACCCTGTAGCGTTTGACCACGAGATCTAGCCCTTTGACTTTGCACGGACGGGCTTTGACCAGCGGACCTCCCCGCCCGGTTGTGTTAGGTCAGCCCATAGGAACACTTTGGAGAAACAACCGGGCCAGACCCACAGCAAGATCCCCTCCGTGTAGACCCGACGCGTCCGTTTCCCCCCTCTAGGTGCCGGCGGCGGTGCCGTTCGTGAGGAGGGCACACCCCGGACGCGCGTGCCAGGCGTTTGCAACCGCCACAACACTTCCAGACTTGTGAGAGGCCGCCTACGCAAGATTTGGCGGCATGCTAGCCCCCGAAGACCGCCGGCCACAGCCGTAGACGCGCGAAGGGCAATCCGCGTAGAGGGAATTTTTTGGATACTTCTCCATCACCAAAAATTATGAAAAAATACCATCGTTCCTATAGCACATGTGCCCACATCGTGTAACAAAACTCATGATTTTATCGCGCTCCGAGTATTTAATAATATTCACGCCGCATCGTTACCGCAGAACGTCTACTACCGTGTCATCGCCGTCCGTGAGGGGGGGCCACGTCCCAGAGACGCGTGCCGCCTCTTCGGACATGCCACCACACCACCCCGCATGTATGAGGTCCCGGCATTGCTACCCCCCTAGGGCCCCCGTCCCGCCTAACCCTGTAGTGTTTGACCATGGGATCTAGCCCTTTGACTTTGCACGGACGGGCTTTGACCAGCGAACCTCCCCACCCGGTTGTGTTAGGTCAGCCCATAGGAACACTTTGGAGCAACAACTGGGCCAGACCCATAGCAAGATCCCCTCTGTGTAGAACCGACGCGTCCGTTTCCCCCCTCCAAGTGCCGGCGGCGGCGCCGTCCGTGAGGGGGGCACACCCCGGACACGCGTGCCGGGCGTTTGCAACCGCCACAACACTTCCAGACTTGTGAGAGGCTGCCTACGCAAGATTTGGCGGCATGCTAGCCCCCGGAGGCCGCCGACCACAGCCGTAGACACGCGAAGGGCAATCCGCGTAGAGGGAATTTTTTGGATACTTCTCCATCACCAAAAATTATGAAAAAATACCATCGTTCCTATAGCACATGTTCCCACGTCGTGCAAAAAAACTCATGATTTTATCGCGCTCCGAGTATTTAATAATATTCACGCCGCATCGTTGCTGCAGAACATCTACTACGTGTCATCGCCGTCCGTGAGGGGGGCCACACCCCGGAGACGCGTGGCGCCTCTTCGGACATACCATCAGACCACTCCGCATGTATGAGGGCCCGGTGCGACTCTCCGGTGGCATTGCTACCCTCCCAGGGCCCCCGTCCCGCCTAACCCTGTAGCGTTTGATCATGGGATCTAGCCCTTTCACTTTGCACGGACGGGCTTTGACCAGCAGACCTCTCCACCCGGTTGTGTTAGGTCAGCCCATAGGAACATTTTGGAGCAACATCCAGGCCAGACCCACAGCAAGATCCCCTCCGTGTAGACCCAACGCGTCCGTTTCCTCACTCCAGGTGCCGGCGGCGGCGCCGTCCGTGAGGGTGGGGCAAACCCCGGACACGCGTGCCGGGCGTTTGCAACTGCCACAACACTTCCAGACTTGTGAGAGGCCGCCTACGCAAGATTTGGCGGCATGCTAGCCCCCGGAGGCCGCCGGCCATAGTCGTAGACGCGCGAAGGGTAATCCGCGTAGAGGGAATTTTTCGGATACTTCTCCATCACCAAAAATTATGAAAAAATACCATTGTTCCTATAGCACATGTGCCCACGTCGTGCAAAAAAACTCATGATTTTATCGCGCTCCGAGTATTTAATAATATTCACGCCGCATCGTTACCGCAGAACGTCTACTACCGTGTCATCGCCGTCCGTGAGGGGGGGCCACGCCCCGGAGATGCGTGCCGCCTCTTCGGACATGCCACCACACCACCCCGCATGTATGAGGGCCCGGTGCGACGCTCCGGTGGCATTGCTACCCCCCTAGGGCCCCCGTCCCGCCTAACCCTGTAGCGTTTGACCACGGGATCTAGCCCTTTGACTTTGCACGGACGGGCTTTGTCCAGCGGACCTCCCCGCCCGGTTGTGTTAGGTCAGCCCCTAGGAACACGTTGGAGCAACAACCGGGCCAGACCCACAGCAAGATCCCCTCCATGTAGAACCGACGCGTCCGTTTTCCCCCTCCGAGTGCCGGCGGCGGCGCCGTCCGTGAGGGGGGGCACACATCGGACACGCGTGCCGGGCGTTTGCAACCGCCACAATACTTCCAGACTTGTGAGAGGCCTCCTACGCAAGATTTGGCGGCATGCTAGCCCCCGGAGGCCGCCGGCCATAGCCGTCGACGCGCGATGGGCAATCCGCGTGGAGGGAATTTTTTGGATACTTCTCCATCACCAAAAATTATGAAAAAATACCATCGTTCCTATAGCACATGTGCCCACGTTGTGCAAAAAAAACTCATGATTTTATCGCGCTCCGAGTATTTAATAATATTCACGCCGCATCGTTACCGCAGAACGTCTACTACCGTGTCATCGCCGTCCGTGAGGGGGGCCACACCCCGGAGACGCGTGTCGCCTCTTCGGACATGCCATCAGACCACCCCGCATGTATGAGGGCCCGGTGCGACGCTCCGGTGGTATTGCTACCCCCTAGGGCCCCCGTCCCGCCCAACCCTGTAGCGTTTGACCACGGGATCTAGCCCTTTGACTTTGCACGGACAGGCTTTGACCAGTGGACCTATCCACCCGGTTGTGTTAGGTCAGCCCATAGGAACATTTTGGAGCAACATCCGGGCCAGACCCACAGCAAGATCCCCTCCGTGTAGACCCGACGCGTCCGTTTCCCCACTCCAGGTGCCGGCGGTAGCACCGTCCGTGAGGGGGCCCAAACCCCGGA
>NC_057800.1:181859924-181867304 GCF_018294505.1 Triticum aestivum
TGGACCTATCCACCCGGTTGTGTTAGGTCAGCCCATAGGAACATTTTGGAGCAACATCCGGGCCAGACCCACAGCAAGATCCCCTCCGTGTAGACCCGACGCGTCCGTTTCCCCACTCCAGGTGCCGGCGGTAGCACCGTCTGTGAGGGGGCCCAAACCCCGGAGACGCGTGTCGCCTCTTCGGACATGCCACCACACCACCCCGCATGTATGAGGGGCCAGTGCGATGCTCTGGTGGCATTGCTACCCCCTCAGGGCCCCTGTCCCGCCTAACCCTGGAGCGGTTGACCACGAGATCTAGCCCTTTGACTTTTCATGGACGGGCTTTGAACAGTGGACCTCTCCACCCAGTTGTGTGAGGTCAGCTCAGAGAGGGACACCTGGGAGCAACATCCGGGCCAAACCGACAGCTACATCCCCTCCGTGTAGACCC
This sequence comes from Triticum aestivum, assembly GCF_018294505.1. NCBI lineage: Eukaryota > Viridiplantae > Streptophyta > Magnoliopsida > Poales > Poaceae > Triticum > Triticum aestivum. The sequence goes on from NC_057800.1 coordinate 181,860,358, forward strand.
GATGCGTCCGTTTTCCCCCTCCAGGTGCCGGCGGCGCTGTCCATTAGGGGGGCCATGCCCCGGAGATGCGTGCCGCCTCTTCGAACATGCCACAACACCACCCGGTTGTGGTAGGTCATCCCATAGAAACACTTGAGAGCAACGTCCCCTCCGTATAGACCCGATGCGGCTGTTTCCGCCCTCCAGATGCTGGCGGCGGTGCCGTCCGTCAGGGGGGCACACCGCGGACGTGAGGGGGTCACACTCCGGATACGGGTGCCGGGCGTTTGCAACCGCCACTCAACTTCTATCGCATAGCTGTTTTTGATTTTAATAAAATTTAAGGACCTATATTCAAAAGAACATGACAACATATTATTAATGTGCTCGAAAAAAATACAAACTATATATATATGTTCATAATCTATGGAAAAAATTACAAACTACATATATATTCATATAATACATAAAAAAGCATGAACACATATTTTTTTAAAAGCATAAAAACATATGCAAAAAAACGTGTGTAAAAAAGGCATTAAAACATATGTAAAAAAATAGCTATGCCGACGGCAAAGCCGTCGGCATAGATACGGCAGATATGCCGTGGATCGATGACGTGGCAGATATGTCGACGGCTGCCGTCGGCATACCTACACCGCGGATCGGTGATGTGGCATGCGGAGATATGCCGACGGCCGCCCGTCCCGACCGTCGGCATAGGTTTGACGGCGTTAGCCGCTAGTCACGGGCGGGGTCGCCGGGCCCACAGTTATACCGACGGCTGATTTATGCCGACAACGGCTGTCGGCATGTCAGCGGCTAGGTCGACGGCCGTTCTGTGCCGACGGCGGCCGTCGGCATAGATCCACGTAAACCGACGGCCAGTGTAAGCCGACGGCCAGGACTGGGCTGTCGGCATATCTCAAACTAGGCCGACGGCAGCCGTAGGCATAGGTTTGGCCGTCGGCGTATGCCCGTTTTCCGATAGTGACTGGACAATTATGTATACATTTTCCCACACCTTTTGGCCCTATTATTCGGGGGATCAAGGCTCTCATATGCGGAGGAAGGAGGGAACTTGTCATTACAAAAACTTTCAGAAAGTTATAATATAACTGCAGATGTTCTAGCTTTATTAGCATGATCGGGACGCCTCACCGATGTGTGGATGGAAGGTGCCCTTAGTTTTTAGCAAACTACTCCCTCCCTCCTATAATATAAGAGCGGTTTTGATACTGTAGTGTTAAAAACGTTTTTATATTATGCGGCAAAGGAATATTTCACTAATAGAAAAAGGGTCATTTGTCCCGGTTCATAAGGCCCATCTGTCCCGGTTGGGGAACCGGGACTAAAGGGTCGTTATTAATGCCCTAGGCCTTTAGTCCCGGTTCTTATACTAACCGGGACAGATGGGCCTCCACGTGACCGGTGCTGCGAGCCCAGGCAGGAGGCACTTTAGTCCCGGTTGGTGGCACCAACCGGGACCAATAGGCATCCACACGTCAGCTGTTCAGGGGCTAGGGTTTTTGTTTTTTTTTTCTGAAAGGGGGGTGGATTTGGGGGTTTTGTATGGTTAATTAAGGTGTTTCATATATTGTGTTAGGTAGCTAATTAATTAATAGAGAGAAGTGTCCTCTCTTATCTCCGTGCTTGGTCGACGCTACGTACTATACGTATAGAGAGACCCTCGACACGCTAGCTAGTAAGAAAATGAAGGAAACCATTAAGTACAGAAGTTCGTCATGCATACCGAGAGAAGTGATCGACCTCTCCTTCTCCAAGAGATTAGTCGAACAACAAGTTTTTGTATATCTATCCGACGCTACTGGCTACATATATACAATATAAGATCTCTTACAATATAATCCCCTAATTATATATGAACTCAGGGTCCATATGGTATTCTCTGGTTTTATTGATGACGTGGTTAAGAAAGAATCCTGCTAATTCCTCTTGAATTGCTTTCATGCGATCTTCTGGTAGGAGTTCATTCCGCATCTCCCACGTCTAATTTGAAGAAGGGGTTAATACATATATATATATATATATATATGAATGAAACTCAACAGAAATGATGGTGTAATAAAATGAAATTGTGAATATTATTGCTTACGCATATCAAATTGTCTCTTAGAGTAGCCCCACTTATCTTTGCAAGTCGCGTTGTAGATGAACTCGCACAGGTAGTATCCACAGTAATCATTCCCTTATTCCTGCCACAAGCACTTTACGAGAAATAGAGATCAATCAAAGCACTTTACGAGAAATAGAGGTCAATCAAACTAATAATGAAGTATTATAAATGGCATTGATGAAAGTAGCTAGAATCAACGGGAGATGCGCAGAACTAGCTAGCTAGTAGTACTTACTTTCGGATATGTATATCGCACTTCGACAGTCCCAGAGCTTCTTCGGTGAACTTTTTCCAAACCCTGCAAGACAAAGAAAATAATTATTACTTGAGATATCAGGAAATGAACAAAAAGTTGCCGATATGGTGCGATAATGATCGATTGAACTTACTTGTTGAGAATTTTAGTCATGTCCGCATAGGTCTCGGGATCTTTTCGTCTCGAGTCTAAGACAGTTACTAGTCCTTGCTCAAGCTTAATCTCTAGAAGAATATAGTGGAAGATGCGCACGCATGCATAACTCATCAATTACATTACTATAACCTCGCTCGAGTAATAAGGGAAACCGAATATGAACAAGACAGTAACACTCACTTGAAGTTGTAAGGAAAGAGTATTTTATTTTTGTTTTGATTTATTATCAATGATTTGAGAAAGTTGGCCTCAGCACCATCAGCGTTCTTTTTAACCTGAAATTCATCTATGAGATTTGTGTTAATGAACCCAATATCATACATTTTTGCTTTTCTGCACTCGACGATCTTCAATCTGCATAATATAGTGAGGATAATCATATATACATGCAATGAAAGAGTTGAGCTATATATAGAGACTTAATGACAGAAGTAGTACTTACAGACAGTAGCAAGTGACCGTTAATTTATCGAGGGCCTTTTGATTGAACCACTGGAAGAACTCCTCAAATGGAACAGTCAACAAATCAATTCCAACGAGGTCGTGCTCCTCTTTAACTCTCAGATATAAAGTATTCGTCCCCCCAGACTCTCTGCAGGTTTTCATGTACCAATCATGGAATCTTCGCATCATCGTTGTTAGAGATTTTTCATCTTTGACAAGAGGCTTCCCGTAATGGTATTGGTGTTTTTCCACCTCCAAGAAATCATAATGTACATCGTCAGGCAGGTAATCTTCAAGATTGCTATAACCGGGTACCATCCTCGGATCATTAGCGATGATATCGCTAGACACCTTGAGCGGGGGGCACGATTGGTCCGCTTGTTCGTCGAGCTGGGCAATTTTTTCCCAACCCGTCGTTCTGCTAACCTTCGATCACTGATAGTATTTCCCGACCGCTCCGCTTCGATATATACCTTTGCAGTAATGCGCTCATAGTTGTTTTTCAGCGGAGACTTTGGTGGTTTCCTCAGGGCATCGATAGTGCGCTTTGATTTCACCAGGTCTACCTTCTTCTCCGGAGGTGGATGTCTCTTTGCTTTCACCCCTTCAAAGAAGTCCTTCACTTCTTTTTCCACGATCTTCGCATTTTCTTCCACGGTCCTCTCGTATGGTAACTTCTCTAGAGGCTTGAGAGGTGGACCAAATCTGTATTGCCTCCCGCCTCTGGCTGTACTGCTAGACGCCGGAGCAGATAGAGCGGCTGCGGCTGTGTTCTTTTGTGCTTGCTTATGAGGCGGAGGAGAAGGACTACGATGCGCCGGAGCAGCCGGGGTGGTGGTGGGTCTCTTCCGCCCTTGCTGGCGAGGCGGAGAAGGAGGAGGATGGTGGCTGCTCGGGCGCGCCGGCGTAGGCGGAGAAGGAGGCGGAGTGCCGCCACGCGCCGAAGAAGAAGGCTGAGTGCCCTGATCACTCGCCAGAGGAGGAGGCGGTGGAGGAGGCGGAGTGCCCTGACTCGCCGGAGGAGGAGGAGGAGGCGGAGGCGTCCAATTCGGAAGGTTGATGAGCTCCTTCTGCCATAGGCATGGAGTCTTCAGACAAGAACCCAGCCGAGTCTCTCCGTCACCCGTAGGGTGGTCAAGCTGGAGGTCCTCAAATCCTTCTGTGATTTCATCCACCATCACCCTAGCATATCCTTATGGAATCGCCCGGCAGTGAAAAGTTGCGCCAGGTTCAGGAGGTGCAACAGAGCCAACAGCCGCCTTGACTTTAAATTCCATCCACTGCGTCATAAGGTGGCAATTCTGAGACTCCGTGATGGCATCCACGGGGTAGCTAGCAGGAGCCGTGAAGACAGGATCCTGAAGCAGCTCCGTGGAAGCCACGCTGCTTCTCCGATGAGATGGCGGGGTAGCTTCGGGTGTAGCTTCGGCAGGTCGTGTGCTGCGGGCCTCGTCTCGTTCCTCTAGCGCTTGTACCCTTGCGTGCAGCGCCTGTAATTGGGTCAACTCCTTTTTCTTCTTCCTCTCCCGGCGTTTGTAACCGCCTGCGTCGGGAAATCCAGCCTTCCATGAAAGGGAGCCTGGCGTGCCTCGGGTCCGTCCGGGGTGCTCAGGATTCCCGAGGGCCTCGGTGAGCTCGTCGTTCTCTCTGTCAGGAATGAACGTCCCTTGCTACGCCTTTCCGATATACTCCTGAAGCTTCTCGATGGGTGTGTTCAGTTGCTCGTTGGTCCAAACGCACTTCCCTGTTACAGGGTCCAATTTTCCCCCAACCCCGAAGAACCAAGTCCTGCAACGGTCTGGCCAGCGTCGCATCTCTGGTTCGATCCCTTTATCAATGAGGTCATTCTCAACCTTGTCCCACAACGGTCGGGCTTTCAGGTAGCCACATGACCCCGTGCGATGGTGATGCTTCTTCTTTGCAGCATTTTTCTTATTTGTCGCTGACATCTTCGCTGCTCTCTCAGATTTCTTTTTGGTGACAAATGCGGGCCACTGATCTTTGATCTTCTCAAATCAGGCGATGAATTCTGGAGTCTTGTCTTGGTCGACAAACGATGATTTCAGCTCATTCTTCCACCTCCTGAATAGCTCAGCCATCTTCTTAAGAGTATAAGCCTTGATCATTGGCTTTTTAACTGGATTCTCTCGATCCTCCTCTGGCGGGAAGGTGAAATTTTCCTGTAGCGCGGTCCAAAAACCAGGTTTCTGCCTATCGCTGACATAAGACACCTGAGAGTCTTTGTTCTTAGGCTTCAACCATTGCTCGATGCTGATCGGGATCATGTCCCTAACTAGAACCCCGCACTGAGCATTAAATTTTTCCTTGGTCCGGAGGGGTTCAATCGGTTGGCCAGCGCGATCAATTTCGATGATCATGTACCTTTCATCCATGCACAACTTTCTCTTCGGGCCTCGTCTCGTTACCGAAGTGTTGCTCGATCCGGAGGGCTAGAAAAGAAGAAAAAGAAGAGAGTTAATATGTGTGCATACCAAAAACAATTAATGCATCAATTAGCTATAGTCAGCACATGCTTAATTAATTAATATATATACCTGGCCGGACTCCGTTCGGTCACCGGAGCCGTCATCACGGTGTCCTTCCCCCTCCATTGTTTGATCATTGCCGTAGCCTGCTTCTTCATCCTGTCTTTCCAGACCATCGGTGCATGTGTCGTTGAGAAGCGACAAGACGGCATCACTTCCGTGTGCGATTATCTCCCCCAACACCACTTTTGTTGCTTCGTCTCGGGGGTGCGGATCCATAGTTTCTGCAAATATTTACAACATGGCAATTATTATTCAAACATGACAGATGGATATATCAGTGGCAAACGTAGAACTAGCTAGCTAAGCACAATAAGAAATCATATTAGTGCCCTGGCCTTGACGCTTCTCTAGGGTTTGGGGTGGCCTCGGCAATGCTTCAAGGGTTTGGGGTGGCCTCAACAACGCTTCAAGGGTTCGGGGTGGCCTCGACGACAACGCTCTTTTAACTTGGTAAATTTGGGTGGCCTCAAGAGAGTTTGTCGATTGGGTAGGGACGCGGTGGGAGGGGGTAGAAGACCGACATCGTTTTTTCTAGGGTTTGGGTGTCCTCGAGAGTTTTGGTCGAGCGAGAGGGCCAGGAGGTGCTCCCGGCGTCCCCCTCACTTTAACAAAGAACTACTTTAAAAAAAGACTTGCTTCGCCACGGGTGCTCGATCGATGCGACGTGGACTCGGTAGAAACACTTTATGAAAATGCGGTGGTGGGCGGGCCAGGCGGTTTTCTTTTCCTTCTTCATTTTTTCCTTTGTTTTTTCTTATATGTTTGTTTTCGTTTTCATTCTACATTTTCGTACATATGAAAAAAAATAAAGTTTCTATACAAAAGTGCACAATTTTTATGAACAAATTACAACATCTAAATTAACTATATATCCAAATAAATATAACTACACATAACAAATTTTCCTAATCTTAAAACTAAACTAAATATAAACTAAAACAATATAACTACACATCCATCCATACATACATACACATACATATACATCTACATTATTTATGAACAAAAAAATACTAATTTTATGAACATAAAAAAGTTTCCTCACAAAAAAACGGCGGGGGCGGGCCGGGGCAGGGGCGCGGGCGACGGCGACGGCAAGATGGAGCAGGCGTCGGGCGGCGACGGCGAGGAGGAGCAGGGGCGTCGGGGGAAGAAGTGATGGATTTGATCGAAACTGCTAAGTGTTTTTCTTATATACCCAGGGCATTGGTCCCGATTCGTGGCACCAACCGAGACCAATGCCCCAGCAGCCCAAAGGGCGGGAAGCGGCGGCCTTTGGTCCCGGTTGGTCCACCAACCGGGACTAAAGGGGTGCATTGGTATCGGTTCGTGACAACAACCGGGACCAAAGGCAGCAGGGTGATGGTGGGAGTTTAGTCCCACCTTGCTAGTTGAGAGGGGCGCGCAGTGGTTTATAAGCCCCACC
>NC_057800.1:181867314-181872562 GCF_018294505.1 Triticum aestivum
AATTTTAGTTGCATCAGTTTTATATAATTTTGATTTCATAAATTTTAGAGTTTGCTTATAATGTTTTGAACAGAAAATACTTTGATAATTTTAGTTTCGTAAATTTTATTTATGTTATTAAAGTTTATTTTATTTTGTTTCTACTTATATATTTTATTAAAGTTTATATTATTTTGTTTCAAATTACTTATTTATTTTATTTTATGATAATTCTTTTTGCTATTAAATTTTCATGCATTTACTGATTATTTTGAGCTATAAGACCCTGAAATTGAAAAGCATTTCAAATGAACTCTGAAAAGGTTAAAAGTTGGCATGGTATCATCATTTCACCCACATAGCATGTGCAAGAAAGTAGAGAGGCTTACGGCAAAAACTGGATGCACTTCGTGTACAAAACGGACAATCTCTTTCGAAGTATCAGGGTTTCATACGGAAACTCGTATGTTACAAAGGAATTTCATTTTTCTGAACTTATTTGAACTCCATAGTTTTTCTGTTTTCAAAATGCATCATTCAAAGCCACATCATCAATTTTCAACCCTTTCTGACTTCATTTGTTATTTTTCATGCATTTACTGATTTTTGTTAGCTATAAGACCCTGAAATTGAAAAGCACTACAAAATGAACTCTGAAAAGGTTGAAAGTTAGCATGGTATCATCATTTCACTCACATAGCATGTGCAAGAAAGTAGAGAGGCTTACGGCAAAAACTGGATGCACTTCGTGTACAAAACGGATAATCTCTTTCGAAGTATCAGGGTTTCATACGGAAACTCGTCTGTTACAAAGGGATTTCATTTTTTAGAACTTACTTTAACTCCATGGTTTTTCTGTGTTCAAAATGCACCATTCAAAGCCACATCATCAATTTTCAACCCTTTCTGACTTCATTTGTCATTTTTCATGCATTTACTGATTATTTTGAGCTATAAGAGCCTGAAATTGAAAATCACTACAAATGAACTCTAAAAAGGTTGAAAGTTGGCATGGTATCATCATTTCACCCACATAGCATGTGTAAGAAAGTAGAGAGACTTACGGCAAAAACTGGATGCACTTCGTGTACAAAACGGATAATCTATTTTGAAGTATGAGGGTTTCATATGGAAACTCGTGTGTTACAAAAGGATTTCATTTTTTTGAACTTATTTGAACTCCATAGTTTTTCTGTGTTCAAAATGCACCATTCAAAGCCACATCATCAATTTTCAACCCCTTTTGACTTCATTTGTTATTTTTCATGCATTTACTAATTTTTTTTCAACTATAAGACCCTGAAATTGAAAAACACTACAAATGAACTCTGAAAAGGTTGGAAGTTGGCATGGCATCATCATTTCACCCATATAGCATGTGCAAGAAAGTAGAGAGGGTTGCGGCAAAAACTGGATGCACTTCGTGTACAAAACTGACAATCTCTTTCGAAATATGAGGGTTTCATACGAAAACTCGTCTGTTACAAAGGGATTTAATTTTTATAACTTGTTTGAACTCCATAGTTTTTCTGTGTTCAAAATGCACCATTCAAAGCCACATCATAAATTTAATACATATAGCTCTCATGAATAGATAAGTGACCAAATTAATAGAAGTTCATCATCACATTAAAAACAAAGTACATACATAGTTTTCATTGAACAACATATAGCTCTCCAGAGCATCTAGTTAAACCATACATTAAAACTATGTAAAACCTTTCAATGCAACAACAAATGCGATCATAATCACAACCAAGGTAAAAATTGATCCAACGACATAATGATACCAAGCCTCGGTATGAATGACATATTTTCTAATCTTTCAATCTTCAACCGCATTGCATCCATCTTGATCTTGTGATCATCGACGACATCCGCAACATGCAACTCCAATATCATCTTCTCCTCCTCAATTTTTTATTTTTTCCTTCAAGTAATTGTTTTCTTCTTCAACTAAATTTAACCTCTCAACAATAGGGTTGGTTGGAATTTCCGGTTCAACTACCTCCTACATAAATAAAATCTATGTCAACTTGATGGGCACAATTGTCATAAACAATAAATGAACCAAATAGTTATAAAAGATAATATATACCACATCCGAATCATAGTCAGGATGAGGGCCGACGGGGGCGGATACCAAAATCATCGCACTATATAATAACAAGCAATAATAAAATTAAGAAAATTAGACAAGTATCTATCTAAAGTAAGAATTTTTTCTTTCAGAAGAAGATAAGAACAAGAGGCTCACCATGGTGGTGCAGGCGACGAGATCGGCGCGGGCGATCGACGGTGGTGAAGACGGAGACGAGACGCGACGGACCGCTAAATCTAGACAAATCTCGGGAAAAATGGAGCTTGGAGGTCGAGCTTCGAGAGAAGAAAACTTAACTAGCGTGGCTCGGGCATTTCATCAAACACCTCATGTGCATAGGAGGTGAGCTAGAGCACCCAAATGCCCTCTCCTCGCCGGCCAGAAAAAACAGAGCACCGTGGAGTGCTCTGCTACGGCGACGGGGTATGTATAGACAACTCATTTGTCCCAGTTCGTGGCTGGAACTGGGACTAAAGCCCGGCCTTCTGTCCCGGTTCGAGCCAAGAATCAGGACCAATGTTTGTGGGCCAGGAGCGAGGCCCATTGGTCCCGGTTCGTGTCTAGAACCGGGACAAATGGGTCCATACGAACCGGGACCAATGCCCACGAGCCCCGGCCGGCCCACTGGGCTCACGAACCGGGACAAATGCATCCATTGGTTTCGGTTCGTGGCAGAACCGGGACTAATGGGCTGGCCAGGCCTGAACGAAAGCCCATTTTTCTACTAGTGTTTGTTTGTAAATTTTTAATGATTTTTTAAACCTGGTAGCTATATATGTACAACAATTGGCAAATCATGAAAAGCGGATCACCGACCTTGGCAGCTGTTCACTTGTGGCCGAAATCTCTCCATGCCAGCCTAATTTGCCACACTAGTTGCCTCAACTTTGAACGTGAAGGAATTTTTTGAGGGAGGGCTTAGATGAGATACACCCTCTGTAAAGAAATATAAGGGTGTTAAGTGATCTACCTGGCATTTTGCACCGTCAAAACACTCATGTTTTAGCCTTGGCCCCTTAGCAGTTTCTACCTGGCTCCGCCACTGATTAGGTGTGTTGCATAATGCTTTTAGCAAAAAAAATTGCAATATTAGTTTACGCAAAACACCTTGCCTTCCTTACTTTATGAAATGTTGTCCTCTTCTCTGAGATTTTAATTTCATTGTATTTACTATAAAAATTTAAAAGTACATGGTGAAAGTTAGTATAAAGAATGCTCTTATATTATGGGACGGAGGGAGTACTAGTTAAAATTTCACGGCCCGTAACAAAAAGGTACTTCATCTCTGTCCAAAAGGAGAGCTTTTACAAGGATGAGAGGGACTTACACTAACGCTAAAAATACTACAACACTGCAACCATTTCACCGAAGTCTGAAACCATATAGTACAGTTAGCTACTCTCTATATCCCATAATATAATAGTGTTTTACACTAGTGGGAGTAGTATCTTAAGCCTCCGTGAATTTCTGAACGAAAGGGACAATAGAAAGAAAGGGGCAAATTAGAACGACATGTACTCCCTCCTTTCTTTACTCCGTATATAAGATTTGATCAAACTCAAACTGCACAAAGTTTGACCAAATTTATATAAAAAAATATGAACATCTACAATACTAAAACTATATAGTATGAACATACGTTTCATGGTGCATCTGATAATATTGATTTCATATTGTGATTGTTTATATGTTTTAATATAAAGTTAGTTAAACTTTACAAAGCTTAACTTTGACGAAACCTTATATGCAGACTAAAAAAACGGAGGGAGTACCTAGCTATCAGATTCCCGATGTGAAGTCCTCCTGGATCGACCAAGGTGCTCGGGAGTCCAGTCCGGCCAGCGCGCTCTCCCTTTGGAGTTGTTCCCCGTACGATCGTCGCAGGAGGTCGTATGAAGATGAGCATCCTTTCGACCCGGAGAGCTCGAGATGCCCATGCTTCGTCGACTTGGAGCATAGATTCTTCTTTCTCGGCTCCGAGACGACACGGATTGAAACATGCGATTGCAACACGTGCGGTGTAAGCGAGACGCCTGCACGCCGACGCAAAGCGCGGGGCCAGGCGTATCGTTATCGTGTCCGCTGGAAATATCTCACGGAGAAACAGCAGCTTCTGGCCCGTGCCGCGCATCGAGAGTTCGCGATCTCTGCACCCAACGCGCGCACGCACGAGGCACGACCGGCTTCACTTTCGTCACGAGCGGCCGCAGGACGACACGGGCGCCACCACCATCTCGTAGACCGACGCGAAAGCCGCCCGTAGCCACGGCCACGCGTCTCCGGCGCCCGTCTCTGTGATCTCAGGCGGCGGCGCGGCCAGCTGCTCCACGGCCTCCGCGTACGCTCCCTCCTCCCATTGGTCCAGCCCGGGCCCGGGCGCCTCGTCCCTGCTCAGCCCCCGCGGCACGTGCGGCGGCACCGACACGGGCAGCTCCTCGTAGTGGCCGCCGTCCGCGCCCGCGGGTCCGGCGCGCACGGCGGGCAGCAGTCACACAGCACCAGCTGCATTGCGACGTCGAGAGCGTCTCTCGTTGCTGCGACGCGAAACGAAGGAAAGATTTGATGAGCTTCTGAACAACTACGACGTTCCGACGACGGAATATGCTATATGTAGACTTGTACAAAGTCCGATACCAACACCGAGTCTACTTCTAGTTCTTAAAATATCCAGGATTAATTAGAAGCAAGTAACTGTCGATAAAAATTAGCAGGATTTAACTGTAAAGAAACAGGCCAAAAATAACTGCCAAAAGATAAGCATCAACTCGGATCCTTGTCCTAGACGTACAGTTGTAAACGGGCTTGCCTTTTTTTTCTTTTTGAACAAACAGATCTTATTAACGGGCTTGCCTTCAGCAGTTGGAAAATAAGATACTGTACAGTAGTAACCAAGGCTTAAACACTGAAGGCCAGCGCCTATTATTACCGCACATCATCGGGTCAAATCGTAGTATGTTTATGTATCTCACGGAAGTCATTAGGTTAACTGAGTGCAACTTATCATCACTCAAAATGTGTCCAGCAATACATCACTACCCCACTTTGGAAACCAAATTTGATGCAAAAGGTACCAGCTCCAGATTTGATGCAAAAAGCTCCTAGTTTCAGAAGAAAATGACGGCGGCCAGAGTGTAGGAAACATAGAGGTGTCCAATTTCAGGGGAGGTA
>NC_057800.1:182042195-182045867 GCF_018294505.1 Triticum aestivum
GTACGTGTAAGGTTGGTCCGGGCCGCTTCATCCCACGATGCCGCCGAATCAAGATAAGACTAGTAACGGCAAGCATATTGAACAAAATCAACGCCCACAACTATTTTGTGTTCTACTCGTGCATAGAATCTACGCAATAGACCTAGCTCATGATGCCACTGTTGGGGAACGTAGCATAAATTCAAAATTTTCCTACGTGTCACCAAGATCTATCTATGGAGAGACTAGCAACGAGGGGAAGGAGAGTGCATCTACATACCCTTGTAGATCGCTAAGCGGAAGCATTCAAGAGAACGGGGTTGATGGAGTCGTACTCGTCGTGATTCAAATCACCGATGATCCTAGCGCCGAACGGACGGCACCTCCGCGTTCAACACACGTACAGAACGGAGACGTCTCCCATGCCTTGATCCAGCAAGGAGGAGGGAGAGGTTGATGGAGATCCAGCAGCACGACGGCGTGGTGGAAGTAGCGGGATTCCAACAGGGCTTCGCTAAGCACTGCGGGAGGAGGAAGATGTGTCACGGGAGGGAGAGGGAGGCACCAGGCCTTAGGTATGGTTGCTCCTCCTTTTCCCCACTATATATAGGGCCAAGGGAGAGGGGGGAGGCGCATCCCTTGCCCCTTCCTCCAAGGAAGGGTGCGGCCAAGGGGGGGAGGAGTCCATCCTCCCCAAGGCACCTCGGAGGTGCCTTCCCCTTTTAGGACTCTCCCCTTTTTTCTCTCTCTTGGCGCATGGGCCTCTTGGGGCTGGTGCCCTTGGCCCATATAGGCCAAGGCACACCCCCTACAGCCCATGTGGCCCCCCGGGGCAGGTGGCCCCACCCGGTGGACCCCCGGGACCCTTCCGGTGGTCCCGGTACAATATCGATGACCCCGAAACTTGTCCCGATGGCCGAAATAGCACTTCCTATATATAATTCTTTACCTCCGGACCATTCCGGAACTCCTCGTGGCGTCAGGGATCTCATCCGGGACTCCGAACAACTTTCGGGTTACCGCATACTAATATCTCTATAACCCTAGCGTCACCGGACCTTAAGTGTGTAGACCCTACGGGTTCGGGAGACATGCAGACATGACCGAGATGACTCTCCGGTCAATAACCAACAGCGGGATCTGGATACCCATGTTGGCTCCCACATGTTCCACGATGATCTCATCGGATGAACCGCGATGTCAAGGACTTAATCAATCCCGTATTCAATTCCCTTTGTCTAGCGGTATTGTACTTGCCCGAGATTCGATCGTCGGTATCCCCATACCTTGTTCAATCTCGTTACCGGCAAGTCTCTTTACTCATTCTGTAACACATCATCCCGTGATCAACTCCTTGGTCACATTGCGCATATGATGATGTCCTACCGAGTGGGCAAATCCCAGTCTCGATTCGTGCCAACCCAACAGACACTTTTGGAGATACCTGTAGTGCACCTTTATAGTCACCCAGTTACGTTGTGACGTTTGATACACCCAAAGCATTCCTACGGTATCCGGGAGTTGCACAATCTCATGGTCTAAGGAAATGATACTTGACATTAGAAAAGCTTTAGCATACGAACTACACGATCTTTGTGCTAGGCTTAGGACTGGGTCTTGTCCATCACATCATTCTCCTAATGATGTGATCCCGTTATCAACGACATCCAATGTCCATGGTTAGGAAACCGTAACCATCTATTGATCAATGAGCTAGTCAACTAGAGGCTTACTAGGGACATGGTGTTGTCTATGTATCCACACATGTATCTGAGTTTCCTATCAATACAATTATAGCATGGATAATAAACGATTATCATGAACAAGGAAATATAATAATAACCAATTTATTATTGCCTCTAGGGCATATTTCCAACACTACTCCCTCCGGGAGTAGGACTCCCCCCCTTTCCTAGTTGGAATAGGATTCGCGGAGGGGGGGGAAGAGGAGAGAGAGGAGGAAGGGGGTCGGCCCCCTCTCCTTGTCCTATTCGGACTAAGGGGGGAGGGGCGCACGGCCCATCTCTGGCCACCTCTCCTCTCTTCCACTAAGGCCCACTAAGGCCCATATACCTCCCGGGGGGTTCCGGTAACCTCCCGGTAATCCGGTAAAATCCCGATTTCACCCGGAACACTTCCGATATCCAAATATAGGCTTCCAATATATCAATCTTTATGTCTCGACCATTTCGAGACTCCTCGTCATGTCCGAGATCACATCCGGGACTCCGAACAAACTTCGGTACATCAAAATGCATAAACTCATAATATAACTGTCATCGAAACCTTAAGCGTGCGGACCCTACGGGTTCGAGAACAATGTAGACATGACCGAGACACGTCTCCGGTCAATAACCAATAGCGGAACCTGGATGCTCATATTGGCTCCTACATATTCTACGAAGATCTTTTATCGGTCAGACCGCATAACAACATACGTTGTTCCCTTTGTCATTGGTATGTTACTTGCCCAGGATTCGATCGTCGGTATCCTATACCTAGTTCAATCTCGTTACCGGCAAGCCTCTTTACTCGTTCCGTAATCCATCATCCCGCAACTAACTCATTAGTCGCAATGCTTGCAAGGCTTATGTGATGTGCATTACCGAGAGGGCCCCGAGATACCTCTCTGACAATCAGAGTGACAAATCCTAATCTCGAAATATGCCAACCCAACATGTACCTTTGGAGACACCTGTAGAGCACCTTTATAATCACCCAGTTACGTTGTGACGTTTGGTAGCACACAAAGTGTTCCTCCGGCAAACGGGAGTTGCATAATCTCATAGTCATAGGAACATGTATAAGTCATGAAGAAAGCAATAGCAACATACTAAACGATTGGGTGCTAAGCTAATGGAATGGGTCATGTCAATCAGATCATTCACCTAATGATGTGATCCCATTAATCAAATAACAACTCTTTGTCCATGGTTAGGAAACATAACCATCTTTGATTAACGAGCTAGTCAAATAGAGGCATACTAGTGACACTCTGTTTGTCTATGTATTCACACATGTATTATGTTTCCGGTTAATACAATTCTAGCATGAATAATAAACATTTATCATGGTATAAGGAAATAAATAATAACTTTATTATTGCCTGTAGGGCATATTTCCTTCAGTCTCCCACTTGCACTAGAGTCAATAATCTAGATCACATCGCCATGTGATTTAACATCAATAGTTCACATCATCATGTGATTAACACCCATAGTTCACATCATCATGTGACCAACACTCAAAGGGTTTACTAGAGTCAATAATCTAGTTCACATCTCTATGTGATTAACACCCAAAGAGTACTAAGATGTGAACATGTTTTGCTTGTGAGAGAAGTTTAGTCAATGGGTCTGCCACATTCAGATCCGTATGTATTTTGCAAATTTCTATGTCAATAATGCTCTGCACAGAGCTACTGTAGCTAATTGCTCCCACTTTCAATATGTATCCAGATTGAGACTTAGAGTCATCTGGATTAGTGTCAAAACTTGCATCGACGTAACTCTTTACGACGAACCTTTTTGTCACCTCCATAATCGAGAAACATATCCTTATTCCACTAAGGATAATTTTGACCGCTGTCCAGTGATCTACTCCTAGATCACTATTGTACTCCCTTGCTAAAATCAGTGTAGGGTATACAATAGATCTGGTACACAGCATGGCATACTTTATAGAACCTATGGC
>NC_057800.1:182046631-182048948 GCF_018294505.1 Triticum aestivum
AAGTGATTCCAAAAACCCATCAGCATGGAGTTTCTTCATGCGCTTTACACCAATATGACCTAAACGGCAGTGTCACAAATAAGTTGCACTATCATTATTAACTTTGCATCTTTTGGTTTCAATATTATGATTATGTGTATCACTACGATCGAGATCCAACGAACTATTTTCATTGGGTGTGTAACCATATAAGGTTTTATTCATGTAAACAGAACAACAATTTATTCTCTTACTTAAATGAATAACCGTATTACAGAAAACATGATCAAATTATATTCATGCTCAACGCAAACACCAAATAACACTTATTCAGGTTCAACACTAATCCCGAAAGTATAGGGAGTGTGCGATGATGATCATATCAGTCTTGGAACCACTTCCAACACACATCGTCACTTCACCCTTAACTAGTCTCTGTTTATTCTGCAACTCCCGTTTTGAGTTACTAATCTTAGCAACTGAACTAGTATCAAATACTGAGGGGTTGCTATAAACACTAGTAAAGTACACATTAATAACATGTATATCAAATATACTTATGTTCACTTTGCCATCCTTCTTATCTGCCAATCACTTGGGGTAGTTCCGCTTCCAGTGACCAGTACCTTTGCAGTAGAAACACTTAGTCTCAGGCTTAGGACCAGACTTGGGCTTCTTCACTTGAGCAGCAACTTGCTTGTTGTTCTTCTTGAAGTTCCCCTTCTTCCCTCTGCCCTTTTCTTGAAACTAGTGGTCTTGTCTACCATCAACACTTGATGTTTTTCTCGATTTCTACCTTCGTCAATTTCCGCATTACGAAGAGCTTGGGAATCATTTCCGTTATCCCTTGCATATCATAGTTCATCACGAAGTTCTACTAACTTGGTGATGGTGACTAGAGAATTCTGTCAATCACTATCTTATCTGGAAGATTAACTCCCACTTGATTCAAGCGATTGTAGTACTCAGACAATATGGGCACATGCTCACTAGTTGAGCGATTCTCCTCCATCTTTTAGCTATAGAACTTGTTGGAGACTTCATATCTCTCAACTCGGGTATTTGCTTGAAATATTAACTTCAACTCCTGGAACATCTCATATGCTCCATGACATTCAAAACGTCTTCGAAGTCCCGACTCTAAGCCATCAAGCATGGTGCACTAAACTATCAAGTAGTCATCATATTGAGCTAGCCAAACGTTCATAACGTCTGCATCTGCTCCTACAATAGGTCCATAACCTAGCGGTGCATCAAGGACTTAATTCTTCTGTGCAGCAATGAGGACAAACCTCAGATCATGGATCCAATCCGCATCATTGCTACTAACATCTTTCAACACAATTTTCTCTAGGAACATATCAAAATAAACACAGGGAAGCAACAACGCGAGCTATTGATCTACAACATAATTTACAAAATACTATCAGGACTAAGTTCATGATAAATTTAAAGTTCAATTAATCATATTACTTAAGAACTCCCACTTAGAAAGACATCCCTCTAATCTTCTAAGTGATCACGTGATCCAAATCAACTAAACCATGTCCGATCATCACGTGAAATGGAGTAGTTTCAATGGTGAACATCACTATGTTGATCATATCTACTATGTGATTCATGCTCGACCTTTCGGTCTCCGTGTTCCGAGGCCATATTTGTATATGCTTGGCTCGTCAAGTATAACCTGAGTATACCGCGTGCGCAACTGTTTTGCACCCGTTGTATTTGAACGTAGAGCCTATCACACCCGATCATCACGTGGTGTCTCAGCACGAAGAACTTTCGCAACGGTGCATACTCAGGGAGAACACTTCTTGATAATTAGTGAGAGATCATCTTATAATGCTACCGTCAATCAAAGCAAGATAAGATGCATAAAAGATAAACATCACATTCAATCAATATAAGTGATATGATATGGCCATCATCATCTTGTGCTTGTGATCTCCATCTCCGAAGCACCGTCATGATCACCATCGTCTCCAGCGCGACACCTTGATCTCCATCATAGCATCGTTGTCGTCTCGCCAATCTCATGCTTCCACGACTATCGCTACCGCTTAGTGATAAAGTAAAGCATTACAGCGCGATTGCATTGCATACAATAAAGCGACAACCATATGGCTCCTGCCAGTTGCCGATAATCTCGGTTACAAAACATGATCATCTCATACAATAAAATTTAGCATCATGTCTTGACCATATCACATCACAACATGCCCTGCAAAAACAAGTTAGACGTCCTCTACTTTGTTGTTGCAAGTTTTACGTGGCTGCTACGGGCTTAAGCAAGAACCAATCTTACCTACGCATCAAAACCACAATGATAGTTTGT
>NC_057800.1:182051908-182052653 GCF_018294505.1 Triticum aestivum
GAACCTCCCCGCCCGGTTGTGTTAGGTCAGCCCATAGGAACACTTTGGAGAAACAACCGGGCCAGACCCACAGCAAGATCCCCTCCGAGTAGACCCGACGCGTCCGTTTCCCCCCTACAGGTGCCGGCGGCGGCGCCGTTCATGAGGGGGGCACACCCCGGACGCGCGTGCCAGGCGTTTGCAACCGCCACAACACTTCCAGACTTGTGAGAGGCCGCCTACGCAAGATTTGGCGGCATGCTAGCCCCCGAAGGCCGCCGGCCACAGCCGTAGACGCGCGAAGGGCAATCCGCGTAGAGGGAATTTTTTAGATACTTCTCCATCACCAAAAATTATGAAAAAATACCATCGTTCCTATAGCACATGTGCCCACGTCGTGCAAAAAAACTCATGATTTTATCGCGCTCCGAGTATTTAATAATATTCACGCCGCATCGTTACCGCAGAAAGTCTACTGCCGTGTCATCGCCGTCCGTGAGGGGGGGCCACGCCCCGAAGACGCGTGCCGCCTCTTCGGACATGCCACCACACCACCCCGCATGTATGAGGGCCCGGCATTGCTACCCCCCTAGGGCCCCCGTCCCGCCTAACCCTGTAGTGTTTGACCACGAGATCTAGCCCTTTGACTTTGCACGGACGGGCTTTGAGCAGCGAACCTCCCCGCCTGGTTGTGTTAGGTCAGCCCATAGGAACACTTTGGAGCAACAACCGGGCCAGACCCATAGCAAGATCCCCTTTGTGTAGA
>NC_057800.1:182054113-182056211 GCF_018294505.1 Triticum aestivum
GCGAAGGGTAATCCGCGTAGAAGGAATTTTCCGGATACTTCTCCATCACCAAAAATTATGAAAAAATACCATTGTTCCTATAGCACATGTGCCCACGTCGTGCAAAAAAACTCATGATTTTATCGCGCTCCGAGTATTTAATAATATTCACGCCGCATCGTTACCGCAGAACGTCTACTACCGTGTCATCGCCGTCCGTGAGGGGGGGCCACACCCCGGAGACGCGTGCCGCCTCTTCGGACATGCCACCACACCACCCCGCATGTATGAGGGCCCGGTGCGACGCTCCGGTGGCATTGCTACCCCCCTAGGGCCCCCGTCCCGCCTAACCCTGTAGCGTTTGACCACGGGATCTAGCCCTTTGACTTTGCACGGACGGGCTTTGTCCAGCGGACCTCCCCGCCCGGTTGTGTTAGGTCAGCCCCTAGGAACATGTTGGAGCAACAACCGGGCCAGACCCACAGCAAGATCCCCTCCGTGTAGAACCGACGCGTCCGTTTTCCCCCTCCGGGTGCCGGCGGCGGCGCCGTCCGTGAGGGGGGGCACACCCCGGACACGCGTGCCGGGCGTTTGCAACCGCCACAATACTTCCAGACTTGTGAGAGGCCTCCTACGCAAGATTTGGTGGCATGCTAGCCCCCGGAGGCCGCCGGCCATAGCCATCGACGCGCGATGGGCAATCCGCGTGGAGGGAATTTTTTGGATACTTCTCCATCACCAAAAATTATGAAAAAATACCATCGTTCCTATAGCACATGTGCCCACGTTGTGCAAAAAAAACTCATGATTTTATCGCGCTCCGAGTATTTAATAATATTCACGCCGCATCGTTACCGCAGAACGTCTACTACCGTGTCATCGCCGTCCGTGAGGGGGGGCCACGCCCCGGAGACGCGTGCCGCCTCTTCGGACATGCCATCAGACCATCCCGCATGTATGAGGGCCCGGTGCGACGCTCCGGTGGTATTGCTACCCCCCAGGGCCCCTGTCCCGCCTAACCCTGTAGCGTTTGACCACGGGATCTAGCCCTTTGACTTTGCACGGACAGGCTTTGACCAGTGGACCTATCCACTCGGTTGTGTTAGGTCAGCCCATAGGAACATTTTGGAGCAACATCCGGGCCAGACCCACAGCAAGATCCCCTCCGTGTAGACCCGACGCGTCCGTTTCCCCACTCCAGGTGCCGGCGGTGGCACCGTCCGTGAGGGGGCCCAAACCCCGGAGACGCGTGTCGCCTCTTCGGACATGCCACCACACCACCCCGCAT
This sequence comes from Triticum aestivum, assembly GCF_018294505.1. Classification (NCBI taxonomy): domain Eukaryota; kingdom Viridiplantae; phylum Streptophyta; class Magnoliopsida; order Poales; family Poaceae; genus Triticum; species Triticum aestivum. The sequence continues at coordinate 182,055,381 of NC_057800.1, forward strand.
GTATGAGGGGCGAGTGCGATGCTCTGGTGGCATTGCTACCCCCTCAGGGCCCCTATCCCGCCTAACCCTGGAGCGGTTGACCACGAGATCTAGCCCTTTGACTTTTCATGGACGGGCTTTGAACAGTGGACCTCTCCACCCAGTTGTGTGAGGTCAGCTCAGAGAGGGACACCTGGGAGCAACATCCGGGCCAAACCGACAGCTACATCCCCTCCGTGTAGAGCCAATGCGTCCGTTTTCCCCCTCCAGGTGCCGGCGGCACCGTCCATTAGGGGGGCCATGCCCCGGAGATGCGTGCCGCCTCTTCGAACATGCCACAACACCACCCGGTTGTGGTAGGTCATCCCATAGAAACACTTGAGAGCAACGTCCCCTCCGTATAGACCCGATGCGGCTGTTTCCGCCCTCCAGATGCTGGCGGCGGCGCCGTCCGTCAGGGGGGCACACCGCGGACGTGAGGGGGTCACACTCCGGAGACGGGTGCCGGGCGTTTGCAACCGCCACTCAACTTCTATCGCATAGCTGTTTTTGATTTTAATAAAATTTAAGGACCTATATTCAAAAGAACATGACAACATATTATTAATGTGCTCGAAAAAAATACAAACTATATATATATGTTCATAATCTATGGAAAAAATTACAAACTACATATATATTCATATAATACATAAAAAAGCATGAACACATATTTTTTTAAAAGCATAAAAACATATGCAAAAAAACGTGTGTAAAAAAAGCATTAAAACATATGTAAAAAAATAGGTATGCCGACGGCAAAGCCGTCGGCATAGATACGGCAGATATGCCGCAGATCGATGACGTGGCAGA
>NC_057800.1:182056426-182057270 GCF_018294505.1 Triticum aestivum
ATGTCGACGGTTGCCGTCGGCATACCTACACCGCGGATCGGTGATGTGGCATGCGGAGATATGACGACGGCCGCCTGTCCCGACCGTCGGCATAGGTTTGACGGCGTTAGCCGCTAGTCACGGGCGGGGTCGCCGAGCCCACAGTTATACCGACGGCTGATTTATGCCGACAACGGCTGTCGGCATGTCAGCGGCTAGGTCGACGGCCGTTCTGTGCCGACGGCGGCCGTCGGCATAGATCCACGTAAACCGACGGCCAGTGTAAGCCGACGGCCAGGACTGGGCTGTCGGCATATCTCAAACTAGGCCGACAGCAGCCGTAGGCATAGGTTTGGCCGTCGGCGTATGCCCGTTTTCCGATAGTGACTGGACAATTATGTATACATTTTCCCACACCTTTTGGCCCTATTATTCGGGGGATCAAGGCTCTCATATGCGGAGGAAGGAGGGAACTTGTCGTTACAAAAACTTTCAGAAAGTTATAATATATTTGCAGATGTTCTAGCTTTATTAGCATGATCGGGACGCCTCACCGATGTGTGGATGGAAGGTGCCCTTAGTTTTTAGCAAACTACTCCCTCCCTCCTATAATATAAGAGCGGTTTTGATACTGTAGTGTTAAAAATGTTTTTATATTATGCGGCAGAGGAATATTTCACTAATAGAAAAAGGGTCATTTGTCCCGGTTCATAAGGCCCATCTGTCCCGGTTGGGGAACCGGGACTAAAGGGTCGTTATTAATGCCCTAGGCCTTTAGTCCCGGTTCTTATACTAACCGGGACAGATGGGCCTCCACGTGACCGGTGCTGCGAGCCCAGGCAGGAGGCACTTTAGTCCCGGTTGG
>NC_057800.1:182058625-182081247 GCF_018294505.1 Triticum aestivum
ATATATATATATATATATATATATATATATATATATATATATATATGAATGAAACTCAACAGAAATGATGGTGTAATAAAATGAAATTGTGAATATTATTGCTTACGCATATCAAATTGTCTTTTAGAGTAGCCCCACTTATCTTTGCAAGTCGCGTTGTAGATGAACTCGCACAGGTAGTATCCACAGTAATCATTCCCTTATTCCTGCCACAAGCACTTTACGAGAAATAGAGGTCAATCAAAGCACTTTACGAGAAATAGAGGTCAATCAAACTAATAATGAAGTATTATAAATGGCATTGATGAAAGTAGCTATAATCAACGGGAGATGCGCAGAACTAGCTAGCTAGTAGTACTTACTTTCAGATATGTATATCGCACTTCGACAGTCCCAGAGCTTCTTCGGTGAACTTTTTCCAAACCCTGCAAGACAAAGAAAATAATTATTACTTGAGATATCAGGAAATGAACAAAAAGTTGCCGATATGGTGTGATAATGATCGATTGAACTTACTTGTTGAGAATTTTAGTCATGTCCGCATAGGTCTCGGGATCTTTTCGTCTCGAGTCTAAGACGGTTACTAGTCCTTGCTCAAGCTTAATCTCTAGAAGAATATAGTGGAAGCTGCGCACGCATGCATAACTCATCAATTACATTACTATAACCTCGCTCGAGTAATAAGGGAAACCGAATATGAACAAGACAGTAACACTCACTTGAAGTTGTAAGGAAAGAGTATTTTATTTTTGTTTTGATTTATTATCAATGATTTGAGAAAGTTGGCCTCAACATCACCAGCGTTCTTTTTAACCTGAAATTCATCTATGAGATTTGTGTTAATGAACCCAATATCATACATTTTTGCTTTTCTGCACTCGACGATCTTCAATCTGCATAATATAGTGAGGATAATCATATATACATGCAATGAAAGAGTTGAGCTATATATAGAGACTTAATGACAGAAGTAGTACTTACAGACAGTAGCAAGTGACCGTTAATTTATCGAGGGCCTTTTGATTGAACCACTGGAAGAACTCCTCAAATGGAACAGTCAACAAATCAATTCCAACGAGGTCGTGCTCCTCTTTAACTCTCAGATATAAAGTATTCGTCCCCCCAGACTCTCTGCAGGTTTTCATGTACCAATCATGGAATCTTCGCATCATCGTTGTTAGAGATTTTTCATCTTTGACAAGAGGCTTCCCGTAATGGTATTGGTGTTTTTCCACCTCCAAGAAATCATAATGTACATCGTCAGGCAGGTAATCTTCAAGATTGCTATAACCGGGTACCATCCTCGGATCATTAGCAACGATATCGCTAGACACCTTGAGCGGGGGGCACGATTGGTCCGCTTGTTCGTCGAGCTGGGCAATTTTTTCCCAACTCGTCGTTCTGCTAACCTTCGATCACTGATAGTATTTCCCAACCGCTCCGCTTCGATATATACCTTTGCAGTAATGCGCTCATAGTTGTTTTTCAGCGGAGACTTTGGTGGTTTCCTCAGGGCATCGATAGTGCGCTTTGATTTCACCAGGTCTACCTTCTTCTCCGGAGGTGGATGTCTCTTTGCTTTCACCCCTTCAAAGAAGTCCTTCACTTCTTTTTCCACGATCTTCGCATTTTCTTCCACGTTCCTCTCGTATGGTAACTTCTCTAGAGGCTTGAGAGGTGGACTGAATCTGTATTGCCTCCCGCCTCTGGCTGTACTGCTAGACGCCGGAGCAGATAGAGCGGCTGCGGCTGTGTTCTTTTGTGCTTGCTTATGAGGCGGAGGAGAAGGACTACGACGCGCCGGAGCAGCCGGGGCGGTGGTGGGTCTCTTCCGCCCTTGCTGGCGAGGCGGAGAAGGAGGAGGATAGTGGCTGCTCGGGCGCGCCGGCGTAGGCGGAGAAGGAGGCGGAGTGCCGCCACGCGCCGGAGAAGAAGGCTGAGTGCCCTGATCACTCGCCAGAGGAGGAGGCGGTGGAGGAGGCGGAGTGCCCTGACTCGCCGGAGGAGGAGGAGGAGGCGGAGGCGTCCAATTCGGAAGGTTGATGAGCTCCTTCTGCCATAGGCATGGAGTCTTCAGACAAGAACCCAGCCGAGTCTCTCCGTCACCCGTAGGGTGGTCAAGCTGGAGGTCCTCAAATCCTTCTGTGATTTCATCCACCATCACCCTAGCATATCCTTATGGAATCGCCCGGCAGTGAAAAGTTGCGCCAGGTTCGGAAGGTGCAACAGAGCCAACAGCCGCCTTGACTTTAAATTCCATCCATTGCGTCATAAGGTGGCAATTCTGAGACTCTGTGATGGCATCCACGAGGTAGCTAGCAGGAGCCGTGAAGACAGGCTCCTGAAGCAGTTCCGTGGAAGCCACGCTGCTTCTCCGATGAGATGGCGGGGTAGCTTCGGGTGTAGCTTCGGCAGGTCGCATGCTGCGGGCCTCGTCTCGTTCCTCTAGCGCTTGTACCCTTGCGTGCAGCGCCTGTAATTGGGTCAACTCTTTTTTCTTCTTCCTCTCCCGACGTTTGTAACCGCCTGCGTCGGGAAATCCAGCCTTCCACGAAAGGGAGCCTGGCGTGCCTCGGGTCCGTCCGGGGTGCTCAGGATTCCCGAGGGCCTCGGTGAGCTCGTCGTTCTCTCTGTCCGGAATGAACCTCCCTTGCTACGCCTTTCCGATATACTCCTGAAGCTTCTCGATGGGTGTGTTCAATTGCTCGTTGGTCCAAACGCACTTCCCTGTTACAGGGTCCAATTTTCCCCCAACCCCGAAGAACCAAGTCCTGCAACGGTCTGGCTAGCATCGCATCTCTGGTTCGATCCCTTTATCAATGAGGTCATTCTCAGCCTTGTCCCACAACGGTCGGGCTTTCAGGTAGCCACATGACCCCGTGCGATGGTGATGCGTCTTCTTTGCAGCATTTTTCTTATTTGTCGCTGACATCTTCGCTGCTCTCTCAGATTTCTTTTTGGTGACAAATGCGGGTCACTGATCTTTGATCTTCTCAAATCGGGCGATGAATTCTGGAGTCTTGTCTTGGTCGACAAACGATGATTTCAGCTCATTCTTCCACCTCCTGAATAGCTCAGCCATCTTCTTAAGAGTATAAGCCTTGATCATTGGCTTTTTAACTGGATTCTCTGGATCCTCCTCTGGCGGGAAGGTGAAATTTTCCTGCAGCGCGGTCCAAAAACCAAGTTTCTGCCTATCGCTGACATAAGACACCTGAGAGTCTTTGTTCTTAGACTTCAACCATTGCTCGATGCTGATCGGGATCATGTCCCTAACTAGAACCCCGCACTGAGCATTAAATTTTTCCTTGGTCCGGAGGGGTTCAATCGGTTGGCCAGCACGATCAATTTCGATGATCATGTACCTTTCATCCATGCACAACTTTCTCTTCGGGCCTCGTCTCGTTACCGAAGTGTTGCTCGATCCGGAGGGCTAGAAAAGAAGAAAAAGAAGAGAGTTAATATGTGTGCATACCAAAAACAATTAATGCATCAATTAGCTATAGTCAGCACATGCTTAATTAATTAATATATATACCTAGCCGGACTCCGTTCGGTCACCGGAGCCGTCATCACGGTGTCCTTCCCCCTCCATTGTTTGATCATTGCCGTAGCCTGCTTCTTCATCCTGTCTTTCCAGACCATCGGTGCATGTGTCGTTGAGAAGCGACAAGACGGCATCACTTCCGTGTGCGATTATCTCCCCCAACACCGCTTTTGTTGCTTCGTCTCGGGGGTGCGGATCCATAGTTTCTGCAAATATTTACAACATGGCAATTATTATTCAAACATGATAGATGGATATATCAGTGGCAAACGTAGAACTAGCTAGCTAAGCACAATAAGAAATCATATTAGTGCCCTGACCTTGACGCTTCTCTAGGGTTTGGGGTGGCCTCGGTAATGCTTCAAGGGTTTGGGGTGGCCTCAACAACGCTTCAAGGGTTCGGGGTGGCCTCGACGACAACGCTCTTTTAACTTGGTAAATTTGGGTGGCCTCAAGAGAGTTTGTCGATTGGGTAGGGACGCGGTGGGAGGGGGTAGGAGACCGACATCGTTTTTTCTAGGGTTTGGGTGTCCTCGAGAGTTTTGGTCGAGCGAGAGGGCCAGGAGGTGCTCCCGGCGTCCCCTCTCACTTTAACAAAGAACTACTTTAAAAAAAGACTTGCTTCGCCGCGGGTGCTCGATCGATGCGACGTGGACTCGGTAGAAACACTTTATGAAAATGCGGTGGTGGGCGGGCCAGGCGGTTTTCTTTTCCTTCTTCATTTTTCCTTTGTTTTTTCTTATATGTTTGTTTTTGTTTTCATTCTACATTTTCGTACATATGAAAAAAAATAAAGTTTCTATACAAAAGTGCACAGTTTTTATGAACAAATTACAACATCTAAATTAACTATATATCTAAATAAATATAACTACACATAACAAATTTTCCTAATCTTAAAACTAAACTAAATATAAACTAAAACAATATAACTACACATCCATCCATCCATACATACACATACATATACATCTACATTATATATGAACAAAAAAAAATACTAATTTTATGAACATAAAAAAGTTTCCTCACAAAAAAAGGCGGGGGCGGGCCGGGGCAGGGGCGCGGGCGACGGCGACGGCAAGATGGAGCAGGCGTCGGGCGGCGATGGCGAGGAGGAGCAGGGGCGTCGGGGGAAGAAGTGATGGATTTGGTCGAAACTGCTAAGTGTTTTTCTTATATACCCAGGGCATTGGTCCTGGTTCGTGGCACCAACCGAGACCAATGCCCCAGCAGCCCAAAGGGCGGGAAGCGGCGGCCTTTGGTCCCGGTTGGTCCACCAACCGGGACTAAAGGGGTGCATTGATATCGGTTCGTGACACCAACCGGGACCAAAGGCAGCGGGGTGATGGTGGGAGTTTAGTCCCACCTTGCTAGTTGAGAGGGGCGCGCAGTGGTTTATAAGCCCCACTGCCGCACCCCTCTCGAGCTCCTCTCCATTGCAGGCTTACGGGCCTAATTGTGACTGCTATGCCTGATGGGCCTTCTGCAGGCCTGAATCCTGACCCATGGATGGGTTTCTAGTCGTATTCACGTCGTGGTGGCCCAGTAGGTGGCATTTTTTTTATTTTTTCCCAGTTTTTTGTTTTTTTTGCTTTATTTTTTTGTTTTGTTTCTACTTACAAAAAATACTTATTTATTTTATTTTATTTTGTTTCTAATTACTTATTTATTTTATTTTATGACAATTTTTTGCTATTAATGTTTTAATAAAAAAGTTCTTTATGAAAATTCTTTTTGCTTTTAATGATTTTTAATAGAAAATACTTTGATAATTTTAGTTGCATCAGTTTTATATAATTTTAGTTTCATAAATTTTAGAGTTTGCTTATAATGTTTTGAACAGAAAATACTTTGATAATTTTAGTTTCGTAAATTTTATTTATGTTATTAAAGTTTATTTTATTTTGTTTCTACTTATATATTTTATTAAAGTTTATATTATTTTGTTTCAAATTACTTATTTATTTTATTTTATGATAATTCTTTTTGCTATTAACTTTTCATGCATTTACTGATTATTTTGAGCTATAAGACCCTGAAATTGAAAAGCATTTCAAATGAACTCTGAAAAGGTTAAAAGTTGGCATGGTATCATCATTTCACCCACATAGCATGTGCAAGAAAGTAGAGAGGTTTACGGCAAAAACTGGATGCACTTCGTGTACAAAACGGACAATCTCTTTCGAAGTATCAGGGTTTCATACGGAAACTCGTATGTTACAAAGGGATTTCATTTTTTTGAACTTATTTGAACTCCATAGTTTTTCTGTGTTCAAAATGCATCATTCAAAGCCACATCATCAATTTTCAACCCTTTCTGACTTCATTTGTTATTTTTCATACATTTACTGATTTTTGTTAGCTATAAGACCCTGAAATTGAAAAGCACTACAAAATGAACTCTGAAAAGGTTGAAAGTTAGCATGGTATCATCATTTCACCCACATAGCATGTGCAAGAAAGTAGAGAGGCTTACGGCAAAAACTGGATGCACTTCGTGTACAAAACGGATAATCTCTTTCGAAGTATCAGGGTTTCATACGGAAACTCGTCTGTTACAAAGGGATTTCATTTTTAGAACTTATTTAAACTCCATGGTTTTTCTGTGTTCGAAATGCACCATTCAAAGCCACATCATCAATTTTCAACCCTTTCTGACTTCATTTGTCATTTTTCATGCATTTACTGATTATTTTGAGCTATAAGAGCCTGAAATTGAAAAGCACTACAAATGAACTCTAAAAAGGTTGAAAGTTGGCATGGTATCATCATTTCACCCACATAGCATGTGTAAGAAAGTAGAGAGACTTACGGCAAAAACTGGATGCACTTCGTGTACAAAACGGATAATCTATTTCGAAGTATGAGAGTTTCATATGGAAACTCGTGTGTTACGAAAGGATTTCATTTTTTTGAACTTATTTGAACTCCATAGTTTTTCTGTGTTCAAAATGCACCATTCAAAGCCACATCATCAATTTTCAACCCTTTTTGACTTCATTTGTTATTTTTCATGCATTTACTGATTTTTTTCAACTATAAGACCCTGAAATTGAAAACACTACAAATGAACTCTGAAAAGGTTGGAAGTTGGCATGGTATCATCATTTCACCCATATAGCATGTGCAAGAAAGTAGAGAGGGTTGCGGCAAAACCTGGATGCACTTCGTGTACAAAACGGACAATCTCTTTCGAAGTATGAGGGTTTCATACGGAAACTCGTCTGTTACAAAGGGATTTAATTTTTTTAACTTGTTTGAACTCCATAGTTTTTCTGTGTTCAAAATGCACCATTCAAAGCCACATCATAAATTTAATACATATAGCTCTCATGAATAGATAAGTGACCAAATTAATAGAAGTTCATCATCACATTAAAAACAAAGTACATACATAGTTTTCATTGAACAACATATAGCTCTCCAGAGCATCTAGTTAAACCATACATTGAAACTATGTAAAACCTTTCAATGCAACAAAAAATGCAATCATAATCACAACCAAGGTAAAAATTGATCCAACGACATAATGATACCAAGCCTCGATATGAATGACATATTTTCTAATCTTTCAATCTTCAAGCGCATTGCATCCATCTTGATCTTGTGATCATCGACGCCATCCGCAACATGCAACTCCAATATCATCTTCTCCTCCTCAATTTTTTATTTTTTCCTTCAAGTAATTGTTTTCTTCTTCAACTAAATTTAACCTCTCGACAATAGGGTTGGTTGGAATTTCCGGTTCAACTACCTCCTACATAAATAAAATATATGTCAACTTGATGGGCATAATTGTCATAAACAATAAATGAACCAAATAGTTATAAAAGATAATATATACCACATCCGAATCATAGTCAGGACGAGGGCCGACGGGGGCGGATACCAAAATCATCGCACTATATAATAACAAGCAATAATAAAATTAAGAAAATTAGACAAGTATCTATCTAAAGTAAGAATTTTTTCTTTCAGAAGAAGATAAGAAAAGAGGCTCACCATGGTGGTGCAGGCGACGAGATCGGCGCGGGCGATCAACGGTGGTGAAGACGAGACGGGACGCGACGGACCGCTAAATCTAGACAAATCTCGGGAAAAATGGAGCTTGGAGGTCGAGCTTCGAGAGAAGAAAACTTAACTAGCGTGGCTCGGGCATTTCATCAAACACCTCATGTGCATAGGAGGTGAGCTAGAGCACCCAAATGCCCTCTCCTCGCCGGCCAGAAAAAACAGAGCACCGTGGAGTGCTCTGCTACGGCGACGGGGTATGTATAGACAACTCATTTGTCCCAGTTCGTGGCTGGAACTGGGACTAAAGCCCGGCCTTCTGTCCCGGTTCGAGCCAAGAATCAGGACCAATGTTTGTGGGCCAGGAGCGAGGCCCATTGGTCCCGGTTCGTGCCTAGAACCGGGACAAATGGGTCCATACGAACCGGGACCAATGCCCACGAGCCCCGGCCGGCCCACTGGGCTCACGAACCGGGACAAATGCATCCATTGGTTCCGGTTCGTGGCAGAACCAGGACTAATGGGCTGGCCAGGCCTGAACGAAAGCCCATTTTTCTACTAGTGTTTGTTTGTAAATTTTTAATGATTTTTTAAACCTGGTAGCTATATATGTACAACAATTGGCAAATCATGAAAAGCGGATCACCGACCTTGGCAGCTGTTCACTTGTGGCCGAAATCTCTCCATGCCAGCCTAATTTGCCACACTAGTTGCCTCAACTTTGAACGTGAAGGAATTTTTTGAGGGAGAGCTTAGATGAGATACACCCTCTGTAAAGAAATATAAGGGTGTTAAGTGATCTACCTGGCATTTTGCACCGTCAAAACACTCATGTTTTAGCCTTGGCCCCTTAGCAGTTTCTACCTGGCTCCGCCACTGATTAGGTGTGTTGCATAATGCTTTTAGCAAAAAAAATTGCAATATTAGTTTACGCAAAACACCTTGCCTTCCTTACTTTATGAAATGTTGTCCTCTTCTCTGAGATTTTAATTTCATTGTATTTACTATAAAAATTTAAAAGTACATGGTGAAAGTTAGTATAAAGAATGCTCTTATATTATGAGACGGAGGGAGTAGTAGTTAAAATTTCACGGCCCGTAACAAAAAGGTACTTCATCTCTGTCCAAAAGGAGAGCTTTTACAAGGATGAGAGGGACTTACACTAACGCTAAAAATACTACAACACTGCAACCATTTCACCGAAGTCTGAAACCATATAGTACAGTTAGCTACTCTCCCTATCCCATAATATAATAGTGTTTTACACTAGTGGGAGTAGTATCTTAAGCCTCCGTGAATTTCTGAACGAAAGGGACAATAGAAAGAAAGGGGCAAATTAGAACGACATGTACTCCCTCCTTTCTTTACTCCGTATATAAGATTTGATCAAACTCAAACTGCACAAAGTTTGACCAAATTTATATAAAAAAATATGAACATCTACAATACTAAAACTATATAGTATGAACATACGTTTCATGGTGCATCTGATAATATTGATTTCATATTGTGATTGTTTATATGTTTTAATATAAAGTTAGTTAAACTTTACAAAGCTTAACTTTGACGAAACCTTATATGCAGACTAAAAAAACGAAGGGAGTACCTAGCTATCAGATTCCCGATGTGAAGTCCTCCTGGATCGACCAAGGTGCTCGGGAGTCCAGTCCGGCCAGCGCGCTCTCCCTTTGGAGTTGTTCCCCGTACGATCGTCGCAGGAGGTCGTATGAAGATGAGCATCCTTTCGACCCGGAGAGCTCGAGATGCCCATGCTTCGTCGACTTGGAGCATAGATTCTTCTTTCTCGGCTCCGAGACGACACGGATTGAAACATGCGATTGCAACACGTGCGGTGTAAGCGAGACGCCTGCACGCCGACGCAAAGCGCGGGGCCAGGCGTATCGTTATCGTGTCCGCTGGAAATATCTCACGGAGAAACAGCAGCTTCTGGCCCGTGCCGCGCATCGAGAGTTCGCGATCTCTGCACCCAACGCGCGCACGCACGAGGCACGACCGGCTTCACTTTCGTCACGAGCGGCCGCAGGACGACACGGGCGCCACCACCATCTCGTAGACCGACGCGAAAGCCGCCCGTAGCCACGGCCACGCGTCTCCGGCGCCCGTCTCTGTGATCTCAGGCGGCGGCGCGGCCAGCTGCTCCACGGCCTCCGCGTACGCTCCCTCCTCCCATTGGTCCAGCCCGGGCCCGGGCGCCTCGTCCCTGCTCAGCCCCCGCGGCACGTGCGGCGGCACCGACACGGGCAGCTCCTCGTAGTGGCCGCCGTCCGCGCCCGCGGGTCCGGCGCGCACGGCGGGCAGCAGTCACACAGCACCAGCTGCATTGCGACGTCGAGAGCGTCTCTCGTTGCTGCGACGCGAAACGAAGGAAAGATTTGATGAGCTTCTGAACAACTACGACGTTCCGACGACGGAATATGCTATATGTAGACTTGTACAAAGTCCGATACCAACACCGAGTCTACTTCTAGTTCTTAAAATATCCAGGATTAATTAGAAGCAAGTAACTGTCGATAAAAATTAGCAGGATTTAACTGTAAAGAAACAGGCCAAAAATAACTGCCAAAAGATAAGCATCAACTCGGATCCTTGTCCTAGACGTACAGTTGTAAACGGGCTTGCCTTTTTTTTCTTTTTGAACAAACAGATCTTATTAACGGGCTTGCCTTCAGCAGTTGGAAAATAAGATACTGTACAGTAGTAACCAAGGCTTAAACACTGAAGGCCAGCGCCTATTATTACCGCACATCATCGGGTCAAATCGTAGTATGTTTATGTATCTCACGGAAGTCATTAGGTTAACTGAGTGCAACTTATCATCACTCAAAATGTGTCCAGCAATACATCACTACCCCACTTTGGAAACCAAATTTGATGCAAAAGGTACCAGCTCCAGATTTGATGCAAAAAGCTCCTAGTTTCAGAAGAAAATGACGGCGGCCAGAGTGTAGGAAACATAGAGGTGTCCAATTTCAGGGGAGGTACATTTATGCATAAACATCTTGTAAGGCATCACCAAGGGCCGAATCAGCAAACTCGCATAGGGCTTGGCAGACCTGGCCCTGGATTTCCATGACACTATGCAGGCTTGTATTCAGGTCTGTCGAAAGCTGCTATGTTCTGTGGTTCACACTCCGGGCTGAAGAGCCGCACAAGCATGGCTGCCGTCGCGCTCGTGCCCATCGCTCCACAGGATGCCCACCTGAGACTCCTTGGAACCGTTATCCTTGGACCTAGATAATGAAACAGGGTCAGCAAAATACTTTCAGTTTTGAATTGCTTCGAGGGACCAACACCCAAAAGGTCAAAACTACTGCTAATGACAAGGCCAAAACTACAATCACAGTACTATATGGATACGGGAGCAATGAGATTTACATCCTTGATGGTAGTATTAACAAATATATGTTTCAAGATGAATAGACCAGATATTGAAACGGAAAATATGTGGATGGCCAGGAAGGATTACCATAGTGAAGGCGGGAAAGCACCCAGAAAGCAAGGCCACCACCAACTGAGAAGATACCAGCAGTGTGGCGCATCAGTCGGGAACACGGCTTTGACTCCGGCCGCATCACCTCTCCATCTGACCATCCCAGTAGCTGACGTAGCGACATCACAACCCTTTTATTTGGTGATAGAAGGCTCTGCTAGTTTGCTGGAGTTGACAAGAGATTCAGCAGTTCGGACTTCAGAGCACACTTGCTTCCTGAAATTATTTGTAGTTAAATACCTTTTCCTTCCCAAGCAATTTCAAGAATGAAATGCAAAAAGCAAAAAGTAACAAATAATATTGGAGGATGTGATATCATTTTTAAAATGTAAAATCAGCTGCCTGATAGGATAATGAATGCAAATAGATTTATGCTCTGATTTGATTTCTCATGGATTATAATGAGTACACATCTACTCCCTCCGTCCCATAATATAAGAACGTTCTTGACACTAGACTAGTGTCAAAAACGTTCTTATATTATGGGACGGAGGGAGTATTTGCTTAGCACATAAAACTAAGAGAATTTCACAGCAGCTAATCAATTTAGATTTACAGTAACACACTACAAAGTAATATCCAACGTCCATGCTCCAGAAGAATGAAGGGTGAGCTAGAATTGTGTGTTACCACTGTTGTACATTTTGGCCTTCAAAGGAAGTGGAAGTTCTACTTGTTCATGAAGTCTATTCTACAGAATAAACTGCCAAGTATGTGATCATCCATATGACTACATGTGATTAAGTGATTTTGAAGAGGAACGGGGACATATGAAGCAACATCCTATCACTACATTAGTTATCAGGGAGGACCAGTAGAGATTCGAGAACACAGCGTGGCAAACAGGTTAAAGCAGAAAAAAGATGAATACCGTGATAGGGAAGATTGGCATTAGTAGAACAAATGTCAAATTGTAGAACTGTAGATTTGACAAATGAGATGTATGATGCATAATTTGTCCTGGTCAAAACGCATATTTAATACAATAATATGCAAATCAAAGACATTTTGCCTTTTTGGCATAATGAAAGACATTCTGCCTTATTATTGTCTAAGTTGGACCTTAGGGGGTTGAATTCATCAGGACCAACTGCTGGGTTTGGACATGCTATTTTACCATATTCACTACTAAGTAATACATACACTGTTTTGGTCATTATGTTCAACCCACAATTCTCCATTCTATTGATAGACACCATGTAGGCTAGGATTAGTGGTACTTCACGATGTCGAATTCCTTTGGGCAATGTATGTTGGAAGTTGCATAACACGATCAGACAAACAACAGAGATTTATACCTTTATCATCATAATCTAATGCGGGTGAACCAAGATCACTCAAAGAACGGAGATGTCAACCCTACAAACCCCATGTCATCGACATGCCAAGACCACACAGCCACCAGATATATTCATCCTATTGGCCGTGTGAGACATTCATGCACTAACACAACAAGCCGACAGCCTGTGGCAAGCAGGGTGGACTTAAAGCGGGACGTGAGGTTTCAGTTGACCCCCCCAGTGCCATAGGAGAACAGGCTGCTATCAGAAAAGCAATCAAATCAATCTGCAGCAAACTTATGGATCGATCAGGATATCTCAGAGAAAAGGATAATTTTGGATTCAATGGTTCACTTTACAGAACAAAACACACTTAGAACACTAGAAGCAAGCTACCTAGGGCTTCAGTAATAGCAGACGAAAACAGCCTGGATGTATCTCCTCTTGCATTATGAGTAGGCGTGTGCATATGATAAATAATACAGTAACTAAAGTGAGGCACCAAACTTACAAACAAAAACTATGTCAATGTTTGTTATGCTGACAGCAAATACCATATTTATCGCACTAGTGAAGAGTGATGAACGGTACAGAGATTCTTAGTGCAAAGACAAATCAACAATTAACACGTATTGCAATGATCCTGGTCTATAGGACAGCTGACAGCAAACGAAACAGGAGATGGATCATGGATAACTTAATATAATTGTGCAATGAGACCAGTGGCGGAGCTAGCATTTGACACCAGGGTGGTCCGCCCCAATTATTTTTTTGATAAGCAATATGACATGTGAAAGTTCTAACTAATTACCAATATCACAAAGAAATAGATCAATATCACAATATGGACTTGCAAAAACACTAAAATCCTCAATTAAATCTCTGTTTTGCATTAAAAAGCCTACATAGTACATACTACATGGACCATAGTACATACCTTGAGAAGTTCAAAAAGACTATGTTTCTGGCTCACGCTTTTGCATTGCCATGAAGGTGTCAATTATATCATCTTCATTCACCTCGGAGAAAGCATCCCTCTCAATGTATGTGACTAGACAATCATCCAAAAGACTATCGCCCATCTTATTTCTCAACTTGCTCTTGACTAAACTCATGGCAGAAAAGGGAAGGAATAGATGGGTAGTTTGGTACTCCTTTCCAACTCTGTTTGAAAGCATGCGTAAATTATACGCCTTTCCAACAGTAGCGTAAGCTACTGGCCATTTGAGTGAAGATGCTGTGAGCATGAAACTAAATACACAACCTTATTACAGCCCCTCAATCCAATTAAGACCCATAATACAACATGAATTCTGTTTAATTAAGCATGGCTGGACCTGGACAGTAAGTTCAACATTCAGTTCAATACCTCAAAAGTACAAAACAAAATTAACAGTCTCAGATTTCTGATGCAACCATGAACCAGTGTAAGATGTCTGAATTAGCCTTTTCTTCTCAGTTTAGGATGTTGTCCTGTACCTTGTAACTAGTAATTACTCGGATCAAAAATTATATTACCACACAGGCAATGCACAAACACAACAAATAGCAAGCAAACCCTAAATCAAAAATTGGGGAATTTGGGAATGGATGAACGGTACCTCAAATCAGGCCGAGCCGAGTGCCGTAGTGCGGACTGGGCGGCGCCGCCGGCTTGCAGGGGCGCCACGCGGCCGGGACAGGGCAGGGTCGCGGCCGGGGGCGGTGGCAAGGCTGGCGCCGAGCGCCGGGCAGGGCGAGGGCGCAATGGGGAGGCAGGAGGCCAGGAGCAGAGGAGACTCCTGGGCGGCCGGCGACCGGCGTCCCGCGAGGCCGCGAGGCAGGCAGAGGCCGGGACGGGGGCGGCCGGCGGCTGGGTGTCGGGTAGAGGGCCAGCGCGCTGTATGCCTGTATGTGCATGGTGCCTGGGGTTTGGCTGAGAGTGAGAGCGTTGGTTGTTTTGGGTCAAAGTGTTGTTGGGCCGTTTTTTTCCTTCTCTAGCCCATCTATATAGGTATAGGCCGGGTCAAAATCCCAGGGTGGGCCGCGGCCCACCCTGGCCACCCTGTAGCTCCGCCACTGAATGAGATTATATGCAAATAACAAAAGCAGTAAGACCACAAGGGCAATTAACTGTAGCATAGCTTTCAGCAGTACACTTGTACATTGGAGTGGATTTTGGAAACAAAAAAGAATCGCAGATTCCAAGTCTGTGGCAGGGTTCAATTTGCCTCTCAAACCAAGGGCTAAATAAAATTGGGAATAAAAACCAGGGTCAAGAAGTAAGCACTTGTGCTATTCCCAAAAGTAAACATGGCTGGACTGCATAATTGTTACTATAATAATCTGAAATACAATGCCTAATGACCAGCAAAGTACTCCTCATCAGTACAAGGGCAGCAGATCTCCATAGCATGAAATCGATAAGGAAAATGAGTGAGCCATCAAGACGCGATGGGGATTGGGGGTTCTTGGGGAAACTACCGTTGATCGAAGCCAAGTGGCGAGATGGCGGGGAACGCGTCGACGTGCTCGACGCCCCTACCGGCCGTAGAGGATCTGGCGCCTGGCGCCCGACGCGGCGGAGTAGAGGAGGCGGTGGGAGGCGCGGCGGAGCAGAGGAGCGACCTAGTTTTTCTTCTGTTCCGTTTGTGTTCAGCCCGTCGGTCCTCGCTGGCTGGACTGGCTCGAACCTGGGCCCTGCTGCTCTCTACGCGTTGATGTGGGCTATTGGGCCGAGTTCCACTCACAACACATGGGAGGGACCATTTCACCGCGGACCCACGGGCCGATGCACTCCATTATTCCTTCCCAACGACGTCACGCTTCCCTTTCGTTTTTCTTTTTCTTTTGAGGATTGCCTCATTCCTTTTCGTAGGTACCTCAGCAGTCACCTGGTTCTGGCTAATCCTGGGTCGGACGCGACACGCTCCCAGCTGGGTCCAGTGTTTTTCCACCCGGACCCATGCGTCAGCGGGGCAACGGACCCCAAAAGGCAGCCTCTCCGCTCGAGAAAAGAAAATAAAAGCGATGCAGCCACTCCTCCTGCCCGCTAGCGCCACGCCCCGCACGCAGTCTGGCCGAGTCCTATCCGCCGTATCCGGCACCCGATTCGACTCCACCCGAACCCCTAATCCCCCTCCCACCACCACCATGGCCTCCGCCGCGCCCTCCCGCTCCCGCTCCTCCTCCTCCGCCGACCAAGACGAGGAGGGCACCGACAGCGACGCCTCCAACGACTCCCCCCCACCTGCTGCCCAGCAGGCCCCGCCCCCACCGTTCCCCGACAGCTCGGCCCCGCCTCCTCCAGCCCCCGCCTTCACCGACCCAGCCGGCGCCGGTGCAGCTCCGCCGCCTCCGCCGCAGGGGGCGAGTGCGGCGGAGGACTCGCGGCGGCTGTTCCAGCGGCTGTGGACGGACGAGGAGGAGCTGCTCATCCTGCGCGGGTTCCTCGAGTTCACGTCGCGCCGGGGCACCGCCTTCGCGTCGCACCAGTACGACACGGGGCCCTTCTACGAGGAGATCCGCCGCAAGCTCTCCTTCGACTTCTCCAAGAACCAGCTCATCGAGAAGCTGCGCCGCCTCAAGAAGAAGTACCGCGTCTGCGCCACCCGCGTCGCCGCGCAGGGCGCCGCCTTCGCCTTCAAGAGCGCGCACGAGGGCGCCATCTACGACGTCGCGCGCCACATCTGGCGCCCGGCCTTCAAGCGCGACGGCGCCGGGGGCGACGCCTCGGACGAGGACGACATCAACCCCGCTGCAGCAGCAGCCGCCGCAGCGGCTGCCGCCGTCACGGAGCCGCCTGCTGCGGTCGAGGAGGGTGGCGGCGGAGGCGCGTCTGCGCACACCCCTCGGGGCAGGGGCCCGCGGCGTGGTGGAAGGAAGAGGGCGGCGCAAGAGATTGAGGCGCCCATCTTCCCTGCAACGCCTGCTCCGATGTTGACCGATGCGGCTCATGAGCCGGCTATCACGGCGTTCGAGAGTTCCGTGCCGGTGATTGCACAGCCACCTCCGGTGCCGGCAGCGCCATTGCCTCCTTATCCAGTGACAGCCAATGGCCCCACTGAAGCTGATGTCCGGAGCATCCTGTCACCGCTGCTCAAGGAGCTCATCAGCTCGGTTGCTGTTCCTGGGCAGACCGGACTAGGATTGGGCTTGGGCATGGAATTCGGGGGTGCTGATATTCTTGGCGCTGGTCTTGGGGTGGCTGGACTGAGCCCTCGGGCGCCCGGTGATGAGAAGTGGAGGCAGCAGCAGATCCTTGAGCTGGAGGTCTACCTCAAGAGGCTCGAGCTTGTCCGGGAGCAGGTCATGACGGCGCTACAAGAACTCAGGTCATCAGGAAGCTGATTACCTCATATGTGTGCTGTAAAACTCTCCGATTCGGAGGTAACATTTTTCTCTAAAGAGTAGTGAGTACTCCTTGTTTACTGTCAATGCGGCATTGGAAAAGGCATACATACAGAGTTCGTGGTGTGCTTCTCATTTATAGGCTCGGCCACTTGGGGTCGCTTAGTTGCATGTAGTAGTCATCATCATAAGGTTAGAGATGAACTTTGATCTGTAGATGGGATGATGATCAAAGTTTGTCATCCCTTGTAGCTCACTTTATTCTCTGATGCGGTCAGTCGTATAATTCGATAAATGCAGTGTAGGGTTTTGAATCTGGAGATTTGTAATGACCAAAGAATGAGAAGAGAGATGAAATTGAAAACAGTATGATCCTTCAAACTCATGTGATTTCGTTTTACCAGTGCATCCATCTTCTGTGGTAGTTCTCCTGTCATCCAGTTTGGGTCAATTCTGTCTGGATTAAGCCGTCTGCACACTGCACACTGCCTTATTTCAGCTCATTTTATTTTAAATAAGTTCCTTTTGATTTGCCCTTTCGCATAGGCGGAGTGAACTTTGAACCACCAATATAAATTCATAAGGTAACCATCAGTATCTACAAATAGAAATGCTGGCCGACATGAGCTTTTATTATACTTATACACTAGTAGTATATAGGCAGACTGAAGCATCAAACCGGAAGTAAGCCGTCGTGTCACAGAGGAAAAGGAATCATCACTGTACGAAAAGAGAACTCCAACGACACGGCCATACACACTCCTGCAGGACGACGATGACGAATCCACGGCTTACTGGATGCCGCATTCTCCTCCGCCTCCGCGTGACTGCTCCTCATAGCAGGCGTATCCCAGTGGCGGCGCCGGTGGCGCGCGCACGCCGTAGCCGTGGTAGCCATTGCTGTAGTAGTGGCAGCTGGGCAGGCCGCAGGGGCTGGAGTGGCAGCCCGGCGTGCAGCGGTACCCATAGCCGTACGACGGCGTCCCCTTGTTGCAGTCGTCGCAGCACGGCTCCTTGCAAGCCTTCTCGCACTTCTCTTCGCAGGCCTTCTCGTACTTCTCCTTCCAGGCCTTCTCGCAGGCCTCCTGGCAGGGGGTCTTCTTCTCCTTCGGCTTGTCGTCGTCCACGCTGACGACGGTCGCGGCGAAGCACGACTTCCTGAGCTTCTGCACGACGCGCACCGGGTCGACGGTGCCGACCACCGTCAGCGTGCACTTGTCCTGGTCAATGTCCATGGACTTGATCCCTGGAAATTTCATACATTTGGTAAAGAAGAAGATAGTGTGGGTTGGAACTTGGAAGGAAGATAGGTACCCTCGAGCTTGGCAACAATTGACATGATCTTGCTCTTGCACTTCTCGCCGATGAGATCAGCTCTGATCACGATCTTCTGCAGGTCATTCATTCACAAGTGAAAACACAAGCATTTAGTACAAAGTGTACACCTTTAGACATGTAAGCAAAACGGAAGAACATGGTCACTAATTACCTTGGACATTGTGATTTGTGAGCTAGCCGTGAACTTGGGGTGGGCGCAGTCTCGTCTGTGTGCAGAGAAAGACGCTTCCTGGAGTTGAAGTTGTGATGCAGAGCCTGTCTGCTTCCAGGCCGTTTATATAAGGTGGCAGTCAACTCTGCAACAAACATGTTGGCTGGACCGGGGCTTGGTCATACTCCTACGTAGGAGCACAGTCCTACTACTACTTGCGTTTAAGCTAATAATACAAGTATAACGAACTCCTTTCTTATTGCAAGATGTTGCAATTTGGAGTTAAACCGCGGTTCCTAGAACGCACTGCCTTTTGTTTCTTTGTGCTTCATCCGTACACTGAAAAGTGTCAAAGTCACTGGTTTAACAAGTCCCAACACGTTTGCGTTTCAATCATCACAAAGATGGGCAGGCATTCCGTGTATGTAGCCGGAGAAATCAGGGGACGATGCTGCAACTTGTGTGCAGTGGCAACGATGAGAATCAATCAAATCAACTCATATGCCAGTGCACCATTGGCCAGGACTTGGTCATGCGAATAGTTGTGCTTCTACTGGTTGAAAGATTGTTTTCTTAATATGGTTGTTGCACCATAGTTCCCGGTTCTAGTTTTGGTCCTTGTTACTCTGCACCAAACCTTGGATAAGTTCATAAGTGCATAACTAGCAAGAAAAACTTAAGGGCCTATTGGGTTTGGAGGATTTTCATAGGAAACACATAGGAACAAGGATCCCGAAGGAAAATTTCCTATAGATGCGTTCGGTTTGTAGGAAATATGTATAGGAATTTCGTAGGAATATTATTCATTTCCTGTGTTTTTGGAGGAAATTACACATCCACTCAAAGCTCATTTTACGCGTAGGAACGAGGCGAGCCAATTCCTTAGGATGGCAAGTACCATCCTATAAAATTCCTATACTAGTCCTAATTCCTACGTTATGAAATCCTCCAAACCGAATGACCCCTAAGGGTTTTTATCAGTTTTGTCACTAGTTATGCCACACTATTCACTTTTGGCATTAAAATGTTTCACTGCTAAAAAATGCCCCTAGCTCCAATTCTTTAGGGTGGCAAGTACCATCCTATAAAATTCCTATACTAGTCCTAATTCCTATGTTATGAAATCCTTCAAACCGAATGACCCCTAAGGGTTTTTATCACTTTTGTCACTAGTTATGCCATACTATTCACTTTTGCCATTAAAATGTTTCACTGCTAAAAAATGCCATTGTTTCGTTAGAGCCACACTCAAAAATGTCATTTTCTCATGTTACCGTTAGTCAATGGCTCGTTAACCGCGCTAGATGACCGAAATGCCCCTGGCTCCATTTCGAACCCCTTGGCTCGTTAACCGCGCTAGATGACCGAAATGCCCCTGGCTCCATTTCGAACCCCTTAAAATGTTTCACTGCTAAAAAATGCCATTGTTTCGTTAGAGCCACACTCAAAAATGTCATTTTCTCACGTTACCGCTAGTCAATGGCTCGTTAACCGCGCTAGATGACCGAAATGCCCCTGGCTCCATTTCGAACCCCTTAAAATGTTTCACTGCTAAAAAATGCCATTGTTTCGTTAGAGCCACACTCAAAAATGTCATTTTCTCACGTTACCGCTAGTCAATGGCTCGTTAACCGCGCTAGATAACCGAAATGCCCCTGGCTCCATTTCGAACCCCGGATGTAAAAATAGGGAGTAGAGGGGTTCGAACCCCAGGCCTCTAGGAGGCGCTCGCACGGGCTAGCCACTACACCTAAGGTCATCAGTTAATTTATTAATGGAGATATGGTACATATCCTTACGTGACATCTTGGCATAGCTATTAAAAAACCAAGTAAACTCGAGTTGTACATGCAACAGCAGCAACAAATGGTTCTCTAAATTTCTCTGAAAAATAAATTTACCATGACGCATGTACATAAGGTTGAAAACATCCAACACACAAGCAAACATAATGTTCATTTCCTGGATTTTCAGCACACAAAGTGTCTCAGGTTCACAAACATACATTAAGGCCGAATAACATCCACTTGCTAGTTTGAAGTAAAAGGTCCAAATTCAACATAAGGTTCAAAATAAACAGGTCCAGGTTCACAATCTTATAAGGTCACAATCACACAAATGTTCACATGTGCAGCCTCTTTTTGCTTCTTGTGTTTTGGGCAGGGTTGTCTGGCGATTTGTGTGCAACTCGGGTATGCATGGGAGATGCAACAGATCCACTTGTGGAACCTTCAGTTCTGGTTGAATGTTCATCTTCCTTGTTCTTCCTTTTATTGGTGTTCTTCTCTGTTTTCTTCTTCACGCTTTTCCTTGAGCTGTATAGAAGTTGGTCATGTTGCAAAAAAATGGAAATATAAAGCATCAATTTTGTACAGAACATAGTCATAGCTTACATGTATTCAAATTCTTTAGGAAGTGAAAAGTAAAATTAGTCTTTGACGACTCAGATTATAGGACAGAATGTTGAAAATGCATGAATGTAGCAATGTAGCCATGGATGTTGAAATATAGAAAGCACGGGTTTTGGAGTTACCCCGCAGAACTTGGAACCACGGATGGCTGAAGGTCGCCTTCTCCAGCCACAAAAGGGGCATCTCGAGCATGTAGGTCAGCCTTATTTTCTCCAAATGCCGGGTCAACTGGATTTTTGCAAATTCTCGCTATGTGGCCGAAGCCTCCGCAACGCTTGCACTTCCTTCCTAGGGCCAAGGCCAGCACCTTCAGCACTAGATTTGATTCTAGTCTTCCACAGTCGTCCTTTTGGCCTCCTCAACACTGGAGCTTGTAGTTTGAAGCCAGGGTCAACAATGCCCCATTATTGCTTGCCTACCATTGCAGGTATGTTGTCTGCATACGCAACCTTGTATTTTGCAACGGAGTAGAACTCATGTACATAAGGTTCAATTTCTGATACCGGACCTCTTAGTGAAGTAATGAAATATAGAGCATGGATACATGGCAAACCCTTGACTTGCCATTGCCTGCAGCTACATGTTTCCTTGGCTATGTCAACAGGGTACCTCCATTCCCTATTTTCTTTGTCGACTGCAGTAATTTCTGCCTCGACATCACTGCGTCTAACTACCTTCATCTTCAGTCCTGGAAAGAACACCAAATATTAAACATTTAATTTAGTTCGTTATGACATTAGTCGGTT
The DNA here is from genome assembly GCF_018294505.1 of Triticum aestivum. Lineage (NCBI taxonomy): Eukaryota > Viridiplantae > Streptophyta > Magnoliopsida > Poales > Poaceae > Triticum > Triticum aestivum. Next base: position 182,079,953 of record NC_057800.1, read on the forward strand.
GAAAGAGCAGAAGATGTTTGTTTACCTTTGGATTTGGCATGTAGTGCCTTTATCACACTTGGTATTATGAGATGGCCAAGCCATTTTTCTAATGCTATCCTCATCCGCAAATCAAACTTCTCCATTATCATTTGCCTAATCCTGTCCAACATGTCAACAATAAGAAGAGCCTTTAATTTTCCTGACTTTGCTATTAAATGACTCTGCGAGGTTGTTATTGACATAGTCAACCTTGAAGATTTCATTGAACTTGCTTCTATACCATATTTTTGTGTGGTGTTCAGCCATATATTTTTGAACACTCTTCTTAGCAAGGATCTGCTTCATATGCCAATTGTGCTTCCTAGAACTGTAAGTCAAGCTTGCTGGCCAAAGGTTATCATCAAAGACCTTGCCCTTGAATTTTTTTTCCAAAATTTGCAACAAGATGCCTCATACACTCCCTATGTTCCATTCCAGGCCACACTTGTTCTACTGCTGTCTCTAAACCTTTACAAGCGTCGGTGTGTATGACTAGTCCTTCAGGATGCCCAATAAGATTACATCGATTCTGAAGAAACCAAACCGAACTATCTGATGATTCTATCTCTATCACCCCGTAGTTGTGACGCCCGGATAATTAAGCTACAGTGAAACTCCGCTAATGATGCCACGTCACCTCGGTTACTGTTGATAAACCCGCGTAGTTCGAAACCCAGTTCAAAATTCAAATTTAAAATAAAGGCAAACAATAAAAGTTTTCAAATATTAAAACCAAATGCTCGGGTGGATTCAAATAAATCATGAATAATTATGATGGAGAAACCACACTTATATAAAATCTTTAAATACTTTAAAATGAATAAAACAGTAGTCAAAACAATTATTGAAATGCCTTTTATAATTAATAAAATGTTAAACTATTCTATTTAGGTGTTAGACTTTTTATTGCAGTGGCTTTAGTGGTAGTACTAAGTTAGGGATCATTCTTGTATTTTAACTAACTAAAATAAAATGAGGAACAAGATAAAACAGAAAAGATATAAAAAAACAGAAAACTAATAAAAAGAAAGAGCCTCCCCTCCCGGGCCAAACGGCCCAGCTGGCCGACCAGGCCGGCCCATGCGGCCCCTTCACCCCGTGGCCTATAGGCCACCCCACCCCACCCCGACCAAAACCCTAACGCCCCACTCGCCCCCCCACTCGCTCCCACTCCCCCTCTCCCGATCCGATCTGGATCGGGATCGATCCCCGCAGCTCGGCCCCGGCGCCGGCAATCTCCCGTCACCGCCCTGTACTCCTCGCCCCTCCTCTCC
>NC_057800.1:182081696-182082339 GCF_018294505.1 Triticum aestivum
CCCTGCCGCGCGCTCATGCGCGCCCGCCCACACGGGGCCGTGCTCGCCGCCGCTCGCTCACCGGCCGGCCCGTGCTGGCCTCACCCACGCCGGCCTGGCGACCTGCTAGGTCCGCCGCCCACGCCCGCATGCCCCTGGGCGTGCGTCCGAACGGGGCGCGCCCGTTACCCGTCGCCCGCGCCCTGATCATTACTTTGACTTGATGTCATCACCGATCGATTACATCTTCATGAACTCTTGCGACAAATGTGTCGTGAATATCATCAACATTCTGAGCTCTTCCAAGAGATCTATTGAAATCATGATGAGAAATACCATCCTTGCCCTCGATGATTGGTGTTATCAGCGAAAACATTATTGCATTCCCTCCAACACAAAACTTGTTCCTGTATTGTGTTGTACCTTGAGTTCCTTGCTATCCAACTTATGTTATATTCTACCGCGGAGTATTACCATCTTTGATGTTAAGAATGTTGTGAGGATTACTCCACCTCTTAAGAATTCTTGCTATAATGATACTTCTCACCATCACCATTCTTTCTTGGTCCTCGTGTTGATTCCAACCGGGGTACCCACAAGTGAACGGTGTTGTTTGGATTATGCACTTCTAGCAACCCTATTGCTTTGAAGTTAATGATCGATA
>NC_057800.1:182416584-182421145 GCF_018294505.1 Triticum aestivum
GACAAAACAAAAGTCGTGTTGCAACCATGTTGGGGGACATGCAGTGGCGGGGCTGTTGTTGGGATTGCAACTGGCCCGCCCCCTCTCCCGGCGCCCCCTCTGACAAAACAAAAGAAGAGTTCCAACCATGTTGGGGACATGCAGTTGCGGGGCTGTTGTCGGGCTTGCAACTGGCCCGCCCCCTCTCCCGGCGCCCCCTTTGACATAACAAAAAAGTCCAGTTGTGGTCGGGTTAGAAGACATGCACTTGCGGCCGGGTGCAAGAAAAAATATATGCTAATATTCTTTTACGCATAAACAAGAAAAATAATATGAAAATGTCGGTCCTATACAAAACAAAAGTCATGGTTTAAAAACCCGCTAACAACCAACATACCCACTAACATTTATGTCTACATGGTTCAAAAATCCCCAGTCATCGAAGAAAAAGCATTTCCTACCTTATGCAAGCATAAAAAATTCTAAATGCATACATAAATAAATTCACAAATAGAGACCTAGCATAAAAGAGGGGAAAACAGAAGAAAAAAATGCAACTGAAGAATCCCGAGGGACGAAGACCCCCTCCCCTGAGACAAGTACTCCGCGGTAGATATGGTGTGTACATGGCAATTGAAAAGTCCAACAAAAACAATGAAAAACGCCTCTCACAACCAGCACATCGCGCATCAATTCCGAACACGAGAAAAGTAAAGAAAGAAGAAGCGGGCGCTAAACAAGTCGGGGTAACACTAGACAAGCAGTGTTGCATGAATCTACACGAGAAAAGTAAAGAAAGAAGAAGCGGGCGCTAAACAAGTCGGGGTAACACTAGACAAGCAGTGTTGCATGAATCTTACGGAAACAGTGATCTAACGGCCATATATGTGTAGTGCGACTTCGGTTAAACTCAATCGACTAAATTTTAGCAATCTAGGTAATAAAATTTCAACTATCGCAACCAACATTTACTTACAAAGCATCTGATGGATGTGCAACTAAAAATGATTAACAAAAAATTGGTAGGAAATTTCGTTGCTAAAATAGGGCTGCTCGAAATTTGGAAAATATGCTAAAGTCAAATAGAATAAAACACAACATTAATAAGCAAGGACAAAAGGAAAAATTAAATTAAATAAACAAAACAAAAAAAATGAAACAGGATAAGCCTAATAAGGAAAAATAAATAAAAGAAAAGTTAAAGACTTATAAAAAGTAAATGAAAAGTAAACAATAAAAAAAGAAAAAGGTAAAGAAAAAAAGAAAAATGAGAATGAAAATTTATTTTTGGAAAAAGAGAAGCCACTGTGACTTCCTCTCCGACAGGCAAAACTCACTTGTGTAGGGCGAGAAAAAGAAACAAAACAAAGTACTTTTCTTGTAGGCTGACAAAAATAACCAAAAGAACACACTTGGGAAACTTGGGCTGCACAGCAAAGGGAACAAGGCCCAGAAGAAAAATAAAAGAAAGGATCTCTCATCTCCACCGGCCCGTGCAGCGACAAAGAAAAGAGCTGGTTCGAGCCAACGTACACGTACACACGATTGTTATTGACTGAGACTTTGCCAAAAATCAGTCGACTGATATTTAGCGTAGCCGTTATCCAGAACTTCATGGAGCACAGCGGAAACATACAGATCGTAGAAATATATTCTACTATACTATGCAGTAAACAAATAGTAGTATACCATATATGTGCTCAAAGAAAAAGGAAATATAGTAGTACCACACACATAATATCACTAGTATAATCCGCATTTCATCAGATAGTTCTTCACTTGCTCATGATTTCCATGGGCACTGGGTCGGCTGGCTCTGCTTTCTGACACAGGGGCTGCTCCTGCCAACCCTGCAGTGGCTGATGCGCCTCCACCATGTTCACCTTGCCGCGTCGCACCATCACGCTCCCGCAGCTCGCCACGTTCGCGTCGCCGCACCGGTCGACGCGCACGGCGCCGCAGCGGCTAACGTCCGCCGACCGGCACCGCGCGACGCCGAGCGAGCCGCACCAGTCGGCGCGCGCCTCGCGACACCGCCCCAGCGCCACGTCGGAGCAGTTGCCCACGTCCGCCTCCCGGCACCGCCCGAGGCGCAGCTCCCCGGCGCCGTGCACGCGCGCGGCGCCCTTGCACCTCCGGATGCTCACCGTGCCCGCGCGCTCCACGGCCGCGGACTTGCACCGCCGCACGGCGACTTCCCCGGCCCCGTCGACGCGCACCGCGTCGCACCTGTGGAAGGACACGGCGCCGCAGGCCTCTGCCGCCGCGAAGCTGCACCGGGCGAAGCGCACGTCGCCGCCGCCGCCGCCGCGCACGACCACGTGCTGCAGCCTGCTGACCTCGAGGACGCCTGGGCTGACAACGGTGAGCGTGCCGCCGTTGCACCGGAGCACGCCCTCGTGGATGGTCGTCTCGGCGCCGTCGATGACCACGGTGAACTGGTGATTCACGGCTTCGGCGGAGGGAAGGGCTTTCGGGTCGACGGCCACCATTTTTCCCTCTGAAATGTGAAATCTACCTCTATTTACTTTCTTTTGTTGAGAAAAAACTGCTTACTGCTGAGTACTGACTTGGAACTTGGAAGGCGAAGGTATTATAAAGAGCCATGTTGCTTAAGGGCTAAGGTAGCAAGAAGTTAATCAATGGCTCGCTGTCAAATGAGAAGGACTCGCGATTGAGATGGGCCGTTTGCTAGTTGCACCGCGCCAACCAGCGCCGCCCAACGGTGCACATTAATCAGATGTTGTTGAGCTATGTACGCTTAGGGCATCTTCGATGCCGACTCGTAAACCTCTCGCAATCGTTCGGATCACGAAAGTCATCCAATGTCGATCAGTATCGGTCCGCGGAGAGGTTCGGACACGATTTCTCCCGCAAACTGAAGACAAACGTAGGAAAGGTTTACAGGAATCCGAACATGAGAAACGTTGTTGTTCACCCACTGGCCCACCCAAAAGGAGGGTCGAGCCTGTGCTTTCGTAGCATCCCGCATTGTTTCCGCGCTAAAATCTCTCACTTTCTTCTTTCACTCCCCTCCGTTCTCCGCCCAATTCCTACTCTTTTCTCCCACACCTCTTCTTCCCTCCGCCGCCGACGTGTGGAGCCGTCGGAGAACCTGTCAAAGATGGAGGTGTGGAGGTGCGGGAGGATCCGAGCATCACGCTCGCTCGGAAGATCAGCTCAAAGATGCAGCAAAATCACCGCGTCAAAAGCGAAGGCTGCAAAGGAGGACAAGATGAGGAAGCGTCTGGCCGCCGGTGGGCCTGGTGGTGGCGATAGTCGTTGCGGACGGGGCGATCGGCGAGGCCGTGGAGGACGCCACCAGACGGGCGCGCCCATAGTACTGACGGCGCCATGGCCGGAGCCTTACAAGCCTTCGTACTACTACGCAGCCAAGCAACTCGCAAACCCCGTCGGTACGGTTCCTTACATCGTTGATATTAACGCGACACCACACTTCTTGGAGTGTTCTTCGACGTCGCTCGTTTGGGCGAGGACGGCAGGCGGAGAGCAGATGGGTGCCCGCGCGCTGCTGCAATCCCGAAAGCGGGGGAGCCGGCGTACGACGCGAACAGGGAGATGCTCGATATCATCCACAACGGAGGCGAGGGAGGACGAGGGGTCTATGAGGACGGGCAGGTGGAAGATTTGGATCCCACCCAGTCTGACAACTACCAGCAGCAGTAATCCTGCACCCAGACGGCCACGCAACAGTCCTAGACCCAGACCGGCGATGGCTCATAGCAACAATAGCATTGGGCCGCCAGAGGGCAGCATCCGGAGGGGGGAGGAGGGGGAGGAGAAGGAGGAGGACGGCGTCGACGATGATCCAGATGATACAGCCGGTGATCCGAAGAAGAAGGTGTAACGCCCCAGTTATAATTTCCATATTTGTATCCAACTCTTGCCGTCTCCGGCGCTTAGTTATATTTATTTCTCGGGTTCGGGTCTTTGTCTCCGTGTGTTGTTTTCTTTTTCGTGCATCTCTTATCATGTCATCTCGTGCATCGCATTTGCATACATGTTCATCTCATGCGTTCGAGCATTTTCCCCGTTGTCCGTTTTGCATTCCGGCGCTTCGTTCTCCTCCAGTGGTCATTTCTAGTCTTCTTTCGTGTGTGGGGTTTAAACATTTCCGGATTGGACCGAGACTTGCCAAGAGGCCTTGGTTTACTACCGGTAGACCGCCTGTCAAATTTCGGGTCATTTGGACTTCGTTTGATACTCCTACGGTTAACCGAGGGACCGAAAAGGCCTCGTGTGTGTTGCAGCCCAACACCCCCCAAATTTGGCCCAAAACCCACCAAACTCTGCTCCATGCCCTAGAGCGTTCGACCACGATCGTGTGGGCGAAACCGCACCTCATTTGGACTCTCCTAGCTCCACTTATGTCTATTTATAGACCCCCTCCTCCAAATCCCGGATCCCCTCGTCTCAAACCCTAGTTTTAAAAAAAAACAGCTCCCAGCCACCGACGGACATGTCCGCCGCCTGACCGGACACGTCCGCCGGCGCCCCCGACCACTCCGGTGCCGCCACGTGGCAGGACCACATCGCCGCCGCCGCCGACCCGCGGGAGCCC
>NC_057800.1:182421709-182431169 GCF_018294505.1 Triticum aestivum
CGCTCCACCGCCGCCGCAACTCACCGCGGTGAGCTCCGCCGCCCTCCACCCGGCCGGGGCAAGGTCCGGGCCGGATCCGGCCGCCCCTCACCGGCCACGGCCTCTCCCCTCCATCTCCGGCCACCACGCCCTCGCCGGAGTTCTCGAAGAACGCGCCGTGAACAGTGTCGTGAACAGTACCCGCGAGATCCCGATCTGGATCTGAGTTCTCGGTTGACTTTTTCGTCCCTAACCCTAATTTTTTATGCATACTTTGACCGCTCGTAACTTTGCATCTGTAGCTCCGTTTTGGGCATATGATATATCAAAATCTTCGCCTCGACATGTACATCATTTCATCCCATTGCATCATTTGCATTTGAGGTCATCTTGATGCCCAAAATGCTGTTAGAAGGAGGCTTCGTGAGTTAAATTGCAGATCCGTTAGTTCATCATGCACTTTTGTCATTTTTGTCATGTTTAATTCGTCCATGATATGCCTGTGCCCCTTTGGGATGAATTGTTAAGCATTTTGCCTTCTTTCCAGAGGTTCCACCCATGCATTTTTAGGATGTGTGTATTATCTTGTGCAAGCTTGCGAAGAGAGGTACCTGAGATTGCTGATTTCAGAGACTTAGTGATTTTCACTAAGTCTGGGATATTTTAGTTCATGATGCTATATGTCCAGCTTGTTTCCTAGTGATCCGTGCCTCTTTTGAGGATGATCATTAAGGGAGTTTTGATATTTATGTTATTCTCTACCCATCCATGTCTTTGTTTACATATGTGGAGTGCTCTAGGTTGACTCAATCGAGCTCAACTTTTGCTTCGTTGTTAATCTGGGCAGATCGTCAACTTGTTTGCGATTTTGCCGATGCTACCGTTAGTGTTCCATGTATGCTATGCCTTTGTTCTTGCCATGTGTAGCTAGCACATTGTGCCTTCTTGCTGGTCATATGCTTTCCTTGCCATGACTTACACCGTAGTGAGTGCATCGAGCTCATTTACATGCCTTCGTGAGTTAAATTTCTGCATGCCTCAATTTTCACTAAGTCTGAAAACTGATTGTGTTCGAGCTATGTTCGTGAGCTCGGTAGAGTATTTTGGGAACCCTTCTGGCCCCAGGTCACTTTGGGTGTTTTGTTAAGCTTGTTGAGTAGCTCCATGCCATGTTATTACTTGTCATTTTCAGGTTTTGTATCATGTTGTTTTGCTGCCCCGAAGAGGGCTTCGTGATCTGAAATTTCAGGCTAGTGTTAATTTCACTAAGTCTGAAATCTGTTTTGCATATTCATTTTTTCCATGCTTGTTTGAACCTCTTAATGGATGAATTTGCCTATGTCTCAGTGCTAGTGTTTTGATAACCATCTTGTGTACATCACTGCCATGTATTTTTTTTCATGTTTGGTGGTTGTAGCATATTCATTTCGTTGCATTTAGATGCCTACTTGCTGTAAATCGCAGACCGGTGTCATATCTTAAAGCGCTTGCCATTTCCAAACCGTAGCTCCGATTCCAATGATCTTTATATCGTTTTCAAGCGATTTCATCCCCTCTATCCAGTGGCACACTTGGTTTTCCAAGTTGAGGCCAGGTTCATGCATTTCCTGTCATATCTTGCATTTTGCATCCCGCATCGCATCCCGCATAGCATATCATCATTTCATCATATTGCTTGGTCTTGCACGTGGTTGATTGTATCCTTGTTGCTTGTTTGTCTTGTTGGGTAGAGCCGGGAGATGAGTTCACTACCGAGGAGCCCGTTGAGTTTGCTTGTGAGGATCCAGCCAACTCTGACAACTGTGCAGGCAAGATGATCATACCCTCGAAATCACTACTATCTTTGCTATGCTAGTTTGCTCGCTCTTTTGCTTTGCCACTGCTACGATGCCTACCTTTTGCTTGTCAGCCTCCCAATCGCCATGTTGAACCTCTAACCCACCATTGTCCTAGCAAACCGTTGATTGGCTATGTTACCGCTTTGCTCAGCCCTTCTTATAGCGTTGTTAGTTGCAGGTGAAGATTGGAGCCGTTCCTTGTTGGAACTTTTATTTACTTGTTGGGATATCATTATATTGCTATGTTATCTTAATGCATCTATATACTTGGTAAAGGGTGGAAGGCTCGGCCTCTCGCCTAGTGTTTTGTTCCACTCTTGCCGCCCTAGTTTCCGTCATATCGGTGTTATGTTCCCGGATTGTTGCGTCCCTTACGCGGTTGGGTTATAATGGGAACCCCTTGATATTTCGCCTTGATTAAAGCTTGTCCAGCAATGCCCAACCTTGGTTTTACCATTTGCCACCTAGCCTTTTCTTTCCCTTGGGTTCTGCAGACTCAAAGGTCATCTTATTTTACCCCCCCGGGCCAGTGCTCCTCTGAGTGTTGGTCCACCTGTCAGCTACCGGTGGCTACCAGGGGCAACTCTGGGCTGGCCTACCCGTACCTAAGACAATCTGAGTGTGCCCTGAGAAAGAGATATGTGCAGCTCCTATCGGGATTTGTCGGCACATTCGGGCGGTGTTGCTGGTCTTGTTTTAACCTGTCGAAGTGTCTTGAGTTACCGAGATACCGAGTCTGATCGGAACGTCTTGGGAGGAGGTCTATTCCTTCGTTGACCGTGAGAGCTTGTCATGGGCTAAGTTGGGACTCCCCTGCAGGGGTTGAACTTTCGAAAGCCGTGCCCGCGGTTATGGGCAGATGGGAATTTGTTAATGTCCGGTTGCAGATAACTTGAACCTTAATTAATTAAAATGAATCAACTGAGTGTGTTACCGTGATGGCCTCTTCTCGGCGGAGTCCGGGAAGTGGACACGGTGTTGGAGTAATGCTTGCGCAGGTTGTTCCTCTAGATTCTCGCTCGTGCTTCGCCTCCTCTTCTCGCTCTCTTTTGCGTATAAGTTAGCCACCACATATGCTAGCCGCTTGCTGCAGCTCCACATATATTTGCCTTATCCATTCCTATAAGCTTAAATAGTTTTGATCGCGAGGGTGCGAGATTGCTGAGTCCCCGTGGCTCACAGATACTATAACTCCAGATGCAGGTCCAGGTGTTTTCGCTCCAGGTGACGAGTACGAGCTCAAGTGGGAGTTCGACGAGGACTCTCAACGTTATTATGTTTCCTTTCCCGATGATCAGTAGTGGTGCCTAGTTGGGGATCGATTCAGGGCCTTGTCGCACGTTGGGTTCTTTTCCATTTTTGGCGCCGTAGTCGGGCTATGAGTGTTTGTTTGATGGATGTTATTTATGAACTCTGATGTGACGTGGCGAGTGTAAGCCAACTATGTATCTTCCCCTTTTTATCATATACTACATGGGATGTTGTAATGATTGCCTAACTTGCGACATTGCTTTCAATGCGGTTATGTCTCTAAGTCGTGCCTCGACACGTGGGAGCTATAGCCGCATCGAGGGCGTTACAAGTTGGTATTCAGAGCCTTCCCCGACCTTAGGAGCCCCATTGCTTGATCGTTTTTAGTAGCCGAGTTGTGTCTAGAAAAATGTTTTGAGTCCTTAGGAATTATATATCGGAGAGCTTAGGAATTCTTTTTACTTCCCAGCCTCCTCATCGCTCTGGTAAGGCATCCTGACGTAGAGTTTTGACCCTTCTCTTCTCAAATTTCACAAAAAAAAATTTTAGGATCACGCGAGTATTTTGGATTTGTTCCGATGGTTTTGTGACGAGAACATTGTTCTTGGTGCCTCCTGTCTTTAGGGGTTGTGGCAGTGTCCCGGGGAGTTGAGCTCCGAGGTGTTGTCGTCACAATTTTATCGTTGCAATTCTGGTATACTTGAGATATGTTCGCCGACATCGAAAATCTCTTTTATGCAGTTCGTTGGTGAGATAACCTCGACGCCACCCAGTACTGGGGCGGGAGTTCGGGAGTATCGCCATAACTTGTATAACGGATGCTTTTCGAAGGTTGAGATAGATGGTTTCCGAAGGTTTCTTGGTTATGTGGTTAAGGATGGATACAGCTGGATGTAGGATTTGCTAGCTTGGGTGAGATATTATGCTTCCCCTGTATCCCCAACACCTGATTGCATAACCAGAAAGGTTCGGGAATTTCATAGGTGGGAATTCTAGTAGCTCTAGTTCTTCTTCCACGGATATTGGTTTGAGATTGGGATTTCTTACCGATTATTCGTTCTTGATCCGTACCTTGTTGATTTATTTCTCTACCTTAATTCTTCGTGGCTTCGCAATTTATGGATATGTGACCACTTCAAGAGAAATGCATTCGTTCATTTTGTTCGGATGTGAAGACTTTATGTTGCATTTTCATTCCGTTGGATTCAGCTTCTATATTGTTGTCTATCAATGTGCTAATGGTGGTCAACCTCTTCAGGATGGCTCCTCCAACGCGCACGACTCCGAATCCTGATCCGCCTCCACCTCCGCCTCCTCCGGAAGCATGGCAAGCTGTGATGGCAGGTACTAATGCAAATACACAGTTGATCATGCAAATCCTCCAAGAGCGGAATCAAGGCAGTCAAGGGAATCAAGGCAATAATCAGCACCATTTTGCTACACTGAACCAGTTCCTCGCAAATGGCCCAAAGACGTTCAGCGGTTGTGTTGAGGCTACCGATGCTGACGATTGGCTAGTGGATCTGGGCAAGCATTTTGAATGCAGCAATGTCAGGCCTGAAGATTTCGTCAAGTTCGCTTCTTTCCAGCTCAAAGATCAGGCTGCAGAGTGGTTCCAGCAGTACAAGGATTCCAGAGGTGGACGTGTTATCACTTGGAATGATTTTCGTCAAGATTTCCGCGCTCATCACATTCCTCAAAGTGTGGTTGAGAGTAAGCGTCAGGAATTCCGCAATCTGAAGCAAGGCTCTTTGTCTGTTTATGACTACAACAAGTTGTTCCAGAAGCTCGCCCGTTTTGCCAAGCAGGATGTTCCTGATGAGAAGAGCATGATCTATCAGTTCAGGGGTGGTCTTCGTGAGGAAATTCAGCTCGCTCTTGTCCTCTTTGAGCCGTTGAGATACGATGAGTTCTACAACATGGCACTGAAGCAAGAGGCTGCTCAGTTGAGGTGTGATGCTTCCAGGAAGCGTGCCAGAGATGTTACTCCGTCTTCCTCTACTCAAGTGGTCAAGCAGCAGAAGTACTGGCTTCCTCCTCCTCCGTTCCGTCAACCGTTTCAGCAGAAGAGCAAAGGTGGCAGTGGTTTCTCCCACCCACCCAACCCAGGCTTTCAGAACAAGGCTTCGTCTCAAGCTCCAAGACTGAGTGCTCCGTATCACCGTCCGCTTTCAGAGGTCACGTGCAACAAGTGCCAACAGAAGGGTCACTATGCCAACAAGTGTACCAACCAGAGGCGTCTTCCTCCTCCTCCTCCTGTCAGATCGGCTAGTACAGCTGTGGTCAAGCATAACCCCAAGTCCGCCAAGGTCAACTTGATGAATGCAGCTCAGGCAGAGGACTCGTCAGATGTGATCATGGGTAACCTTCCTGTTAATGATATTCCTGCAAATGTTCTTTTTGACACGGGTGCATCGCATTGTTTCATCTCGAGACCATTTTCATCTAAGCATGGGTTGCCTTTGCAAATTTTGCCTAGTCCTTTAGCAGTTGTCTCTCCCGGTAAGTGCATGCAGGCTAACTCCATCGTTCCGGATGTTTCTATCACTCTGGGTGACTACAAGTTCTTGGCTTCTCCTACGGTTCTTGTCAACTCGGATATCGATCTTATTCTCGGGATGGACTGGCTCTCTAAGCATAAAGCTCAGCTTGATTGTGCAGCCAGGCAGATTCAACTGACTCATTCGTCTGAGGATGTCATTGTCTTTGCCGCTCGGGATAATACCATCCGATTGTTTTCTCTCAATGAGAAGGGTGAATTGGATGCCATCTCTCAAATTCCTGTCGTTTGTGAGTATCAAGACGTCTTTCCAGAAGAGCTCCCAGGAATGCCTCCGCACCGGCCAGTTGAATTCGTTATTGAACTTGAGCCTGGCACGGAACCTGTGTGCAAACGTCCTTACAAGCTCGGACCTGAAGAGTTGAAGGAGCTGAAGAAACAACTCGATGAGCAAGAAAGATTGGGGCTCATTCGGCCTAGTACTTCTCCGTGGGGTTGTGGTGTTCTTTTTGTGAAGAAGAAGGATGGATCGAGTCGACTTTGTGTTGATTACCGTCCAGTAAACAAGAAGACCATCAAGAACAAATACCCACTGCCCAACATCAATGAGCTGTTCGAACAACTCAAGGGTGCTCAAGTATTCTCCAAGCTTGATCTCCGTATGGGTTATCATCAGATTCGTATTCGTGAGCAAGATATTCCCAAGACGGCGTTCAGAACAAGCTTTGGTTCATATGAATACACCGTCATGTCTTTTGGCCTCGCCAACGCTCCTCCGACGTTCTCTCGCATGATGAACTTCATCTTCAGCCCCTACACCAATGAATTCGTTTTGGTCTATCTCGACGACATTCTGGTTTTCTCGAAGAACAAGGAAGATCATGCCAAGCATTTGCGTTTGGTTCTTGACAAGCTCAGGGAACATCAGTTCTACGCCAAGTTCTCCAAGTGTGAATTTTGGCTCGATGAGGTTCTTTATCTTGGTCATATCATCTCTGCCAAGGGCATTTCCGTGAATCCTGAGAAGGTGTCTGCAATTGTGAATTGGGAACCTCCTCAGAACGTGAAGCAACTCCGCAGTTTTCTCGGTCTCGCAAGCTATTGCAGAAGATTCGTTGAAAACTTTTCTAAGATCGCCAAGCCTCTCTCAAATCTTCTTCAGAAGCATGTCAAGTACGTTTGGTCTCCAGAGTGTGATATTGCTTTCAACACTTTGAAAGAGAAATTGATCACTGCTCCAGTTCTGACTCCGCCTGATGAAACCAAGCCGTACGAGGTCTTTTGTGATGCCTCTCTCCTAGGTCTCGGTGCTGTACTGATGCAAGAGAAGAAAGTTGTTGCTTATACCTCTCGCCAGTTGAAACCTAATGAGAAGAACTACCCCACTCATGATCTCGAGTTGGCGGCAGTTGTGCACGCTTTGTTGACTTGGAGACATCTTCTATTGGGAAGAAAAGTGGACATTTTCACTGATCACAAGAGTCTCAAGTACATCTTCACCCAGCCTAATCTCAACCTCAGGCAGACTCGATGGGTCGAGATGATTCAAGAGTACAATCCAAGTATTGAGTATACTCCAGGCAAGGCCAATGTGATTGCTGACGCTTTGAGCAGGAGAGCATATTGCAACAGTCTGATTCTTAAGCCTTATCAACCCGAGCTTTGTGAAGCTTTCTGCAAACTTAATCTGCAAATTGTTCCTCAAGGTTTTCTCGCCAACCTTCAAGTCTCTCCTACCTTAGAAGACCAGATTCGCCAAGCCCAACTTCTTGATGCTATGGTGAAAAAGGTGAAGATTGGTATTGCAAAGAGTCAGTGCAAGTACAAGTGCTACCGACTTGATGACAAGGACACTCTCTTCTTCGAGGATCGAATTGTTGTGCCCAAAGGTGAACTTCGTAAGGTGATCATGAACGAGGCTCACAACTCTCTCCTCTCCATCCACCCTGGGAGTACGAAGATGTATCAGGATCTCAAGCAAACTTATTGGTGGACTCGAATGAAGCGCGAGATCGCTCAATTCGTGAATGAATGTGATGTCTGCAGAAGAGTGAAGGCAGAACACCAAAGGCCAGCTGGTCTCCTCCAACCTCTTGCCATTCCAGAATGGAAGTTTGACCACATTGAAATGGACTTCGTGACTGGGTTTCCAAAGTCCAAGCGTGGCAATGATGCTATATTTGTTGTCATCGACAAGCTCACCAAAGTGGCTCACTTTCTGCCTATCAAAGAGTCGATCACTGCAGCTCAATTGGCGGAACTCTATACCTCTCGCATTGTCTCTCTGCACGGTATTCCTCAAGTGATATCTTCAGACCGTGGCAGCATCTTTACCTCCAAGTTTTGGGATTCTTTTCAGAAAGCCATGGGCACCAACATCCGCTTCAGCACAGTTTTCCATCCTCAAACGAGCGGTCAAGTCGAGCGTGTCAATCAGATTCTTGAAGATATGCTCAGGGCTTGTGTGATCTCCTTCGGCATGAAGTGGGAGGATTGTCTTCCTTATGCTGAATTCTCTTACAACAACAGCTTTCAAGCAAGTTCGGGCAAGGCCCCTTTTGAAATTCTGTATGGCAGGAAGTGCCGTACCCCTCTCAACTGGTCTGAAACCGGTGAACGTCAGCTTCTGGGTAATGACTTAATCACAGAAGCAGAAGAAATGTGCAAAGTCATTCGTGATAACCTCAAAGCAGCCCAGTCCCGCCAGAAGAGCTACTATGATAGTAAGCACCGTGATCTGGCTTTCGAGATCGGAGATCACGTTTACCTCCGCGTCTCTCCTATGAAAGGTACTCGTCGCTTCGGTATCAAAGGGAAGCTTGCCCCTAGATACGTGGGACCTTTCAAGATTGTCAGCAAGAGAGGCGACCTCGCCTATCAACTTGAACTTCCTTCAAACTTTGCAAATGTTCATGATGTGTTCCATGTCTCTTAGCTTCGTAAGTGCTTCAAGACTCCTGACCGCACCGTCAACTTCGAGGACATTGAGCTCCAAGAAGATCTCTCCTATCGTGAGCACCCAGTTGCTATTCTTGAAGAGACTGAACGCAAGACTCGCAACAAGTCAATTAAATTTCTCAAAGTCAAGTGGTCTCACCATTCCGACCGTGAAGCTACCTGGGAACGCGAGGATCACCTCCGTTCTGAGTACCCGGAGTTCTTTCAGTCCTAGATCTCGGGACGAGATCTTTTCGTAGTGGTGGAGTGTTGTAACGCCCCAGTTATAATTTCCATATTTGTATCCAACTCTTGCCGTCTCCGGCGCTTAGTTATATTTATTTCTCGGGTTCGGGTCTTTGTCTCCGTGTGTTGTTTTCTTTTTCGTGCATCTCTTATCATGTCATCTCGTGCATCGCATTTGCATACATGTTCATCTCATGCGTTCGAGCATTTTCCCCGTTGTCCGTTTTGCATTCCGGCGCTTCGTTCTCCTCCGGTGGTCATTTCTAGTCTTCTTTCGTGTGTGGGGTTTAAACATTTCCGGATTGGACCGAGACTTGCCAAGCGGCCTTGGTTTACTACCGGTAGACCGCCTGTCAAATTTCGGGTCATTTGGACTTCGTTTGATACTCCTACGGTTAACCGAGGGACCGAAAAGGCCTCGTGTGTGTTGCAGCCCAACACCCCCCAAATTTGGCCCAAACCCACCAAACTCTGCTCCATGCCCTAGAGCGTTCGATCACGATCGTGTGGGCGAAAACCGCACCTCATTTGGACTCTCCTAGCTCCACTTATGTCTATTTATAGACCCCCCTCCTCAAAATCTCGGATCCCCTCGTCTCAAACCCTAGTTTAAAAAAAAAACAGCTCCCAGCCACCGACGGACATGTCCGCCGCCTGACCGGACACGTCCGCCGGCGCCCCCGACCACTCCGGTGCCGCCACGTGGCAG
>NC_057800.1:182431785-182437609 GCF_018294505.1 Triticum aestivum
CGCTCCACCGCCGCCGCAACTCACCGCGGTGAGCTCCGCCGCCCTCCACCCGGCCGGGGCAAGGTCCGGGCCGGATCCGGCCGCCCCTCACCGGCCACGGCCTCTCCCCTCCATCTCCGGCCACCACGCCCTCGCCGGAGTTCTCGAAGAACGCGCCGTGAACAGTGTCGTGAACAGTACCCGCGAGATCCCGATCTGGATCTGAGTTCTCGGTTGACTTTTTCGTCCCTAACCCTAATTTTTATGCATACTTTGACCGCTCGTAACTTTGCATCTGTAGCTCCGTTTTGGGCATATGATATATCAAAATCTTCTCCTCGACATGTACATCATTTCATTCCATTGCATCATTTGCGTTTGAGGTCATCTTGATGCCCAAAATGCTATTAGAAGGAGGCTTCGTGAGTTAAATTGCAGATCCGTTAGTTCATCATGCACTTTTGTCATTTTTGCCATGTTTAATTCGTCCATGATATGCCTGTGCCCCTTTGGGATGAATTGTTAAGCATTTTGCCTTCTTTCCAGAGGTTCCACCCATGCATTTTTAGGATGTGTGTATTATCTTGTGCAAGCTTGCGAAGAGAGGTACCTGAGATTGCTGATTTCAGAGACTTAGTGATTTTCACTAAGTCTGGGATATTTTAGTTCATGATGCTATATGTCCAACTTGTTTCCTAGTGATCCGTGCCTCTTTTGAGGATGATCATTAAGGGAGTTTTGATATTTATGTTATGCTCTACCCATCCATGTCTTTGTTTACATATGTGGAGTGCTCTAGGTTGACTCAATCGAGCTCAACTTTTGCTTCGTTGTTAATCTGGGCAGATCGTCAACTTGTTTGCGATTTTGCCGATGCTACCGTTAGTGTTCCATGCATGCTATGCCTTTGTTCTTGCCATGTGTAGCTAGCACATTGTGCCTTCTTGCTGGTCATATGCTTTCCTTGCCATGACTTGCACCGTAGTGAGTGCATCGAGCTCGTTTACATGCCTTCGTGAGTTAAATTTCTGCATGCCTCAATTTTCACTAAGTCTGAAAACTGATTGTGTTCGAGCTATGTTCGTGAGCTCGGTAGAGTATTTTGGGAACCCTTCTGGCCCCAGGTCACTTTGGGTGTTTTGTTAAGCTTGTTGAGTAGCTCCATGCCATATTATTACTTGTCATTTTCAGGTTTTGTATCATGTTGTTTTGCTGCCCCGAAGAGGGCTTCGTGATCTGAAATTTCAGGCTAGTGTTAATTTCACTAAGTCTGAAATCTGTTTTGCATATTCATTTTTTCCATGCTTGTTTGAACCTCTTAATGGATGAATTTGCCTATGTCTCAGTGCTAGTGTTTTGATAACCATCTTGTGTACATCACTGCCATGTATTTTTTTTCATGTTTGGTGGTTGTAGCATATTCATTTCGTTGCATTTAGATGCCTACTTGCTGTAAATCGCAGACCGGTGTCATATCTTAAAGCGCTTGCCATTTCCAAACCGTAGCTCCGATTCCAATGATCTTTATATCGTTTTCAAGCGATTTCATCCCCTCTATCCAGTGGCACACTTGGTTTTCCAAGTTGAGGCCAGGTTCATGCATTTCCTGTCATATCTTGCATTTTGCATCCCGCATCGCATCCCGCATAGCATATCATCATTTCATCATATTGCTTGGTCTTGCACGTGGTTGATTGTATCCTTGTTGCTTGTTTGTCTTGTTGGGTAGAGCCGGGAGACGAGTTCACTACCGAGGAGCCCGTTGAGTTTGCTTGTGAGGATCCAGCCAACTCTGACAACTGTGCAGGCAAGATGATCATACCCTCGAAATCACTACTATCTTTGCTATGCTAGTTTGCTCGCTCTTTTGCTTTGCCACTGCTACGATGCCTACCTTTTGCTTGTCAGCCTCCCAATCGCCATGTTGAACCTCTAACCCACCATTGTCCTAGCAAACCGTTGATTGGCTATGTTACCGCTTTGCTCAGCCCTTCTTATAGCGTTGTTAGTTGCAGGTGAAGATTGGAGCCGTTCCTTGTTGGAACTTTTATTTACTTGTTGGGATATCATTATATTGCTATGTTATCTTAATGCATCTATATACTTGGTAAAGGGTGGAAGGCTCGGCCTCTCGCCTAGTGTTTTGTTCCACTCTTGCCGCCCTAGTTTCCGTCATATCGGTGTTATGTTCCCGGATTGTTGCGTCCCTTACGCGGTTGGGTTATAATGGGAACCCCTTGATATTTCGCCTTGATTAAAGCTTGTCCAGCAATGCCCAACCTTGGTTTTACCATTTGCCACCTAGCCTTTTCTTTCCATTGGGTTCTGCAGACTCAAAGGTCATCTTATTTTACCCCCCCCGGGCCAGTGCTCCTCTGAGTGTTGGTCCACCTGTCAGCTACCGGTGGCTACCAGGGGCAACTCTGGGCTGGCCTACCCGTACCTAAGACAATCTGAGTGTGCCCTGAGAAAGAGATATGTGCAGCTCCTATCGGGATTTGTCGGCACATTCGGGCGGTGTTGCTGGTCTTGTTTTAACCTGTCGAAGTGTCTTGAGTTACCGAGATACCGAGTCTGATCGGAACGTCTTGGGAGGAGGTCTATTCCTTCGTTGACCGTGAGAGCTTGTCATGGGCTAAGTTGGGACTCCCCTGCAGGGATTGAACTTTCGAAAGCCGTACCCGCGGTTATGGGCAGATGGGAATTTGTTAATGTCCGGTTGCAGATAACTTGAACCTTAATTAATTAAAATGAATCAACTGAGTGTGTTACCGTGATGGCCTCTTCTCGGCGGAGTCCGGGAAGTGGACACGGTGTTGGAGTAATGCTTGCGCAGGTTGTTCCTCTAGATTCTCGCTCGTGCTTCGCCTCCTCTTCTCGCTCTCTTTTGCATATAAGTTAGCCACCACATATGCTAGCCGCTTGCTGCAGCTCCACATATATTTGCCTTATCCATTCCTATAAGCTTAAATAGTTTTGATCGCGAGGGTGCGAGATTGCTGAGTCCCCGTGGCTCACAGATACTATAACTCCAGATGCAGGTCCAGGTGTTTTCGCTCCAGGTGACGAGTACGAGCTCAAGTGGGAGTTCGACGAGGACTCTCAACGTTATTATGTTTCCTTTCCCGATGATCAGTAGTGGTGCCTAGTTGGGGATCGATTCAGGGCCTTGTCGCACGTTGGGTTCTTTTCCATTTTTGGCGCCGTAGTCGGGCCATGAGTGTTTGTTTGATGGATGTTATTTATGAACTCTGATGTGACGTGGCGAGTGTAAGCCAACTATGTATCTTCCCCTTTTTATCATATACTACATGGGATGTTGTAATGATTGCCTAACTTGCGACATTGCTTTCAATGCGGTTATGTCTCTAAGTCATGCCTCGACACGTGGGAGCTATAGCCGCATCGAGGGCGTTACAGAAGGGTAGAGAAGAAGCTTCAACACGCGGGATGACAAGCAGTTGTGCAACGCATGGTTGGCCACTAACATCGATCTTGTCCATGGCACAGAGCAAAAAGGCACAACCTTCTAGAGGAACATTCACATATGATTCCATGAGCACAAGCATTTCGTGCTCTACTTTGACGCGTTGATCCGCAACCGTGAGTGGAAGTCCCTCGGCCATCGATGGTACACCACCCAAGAGGCCGTCTCCAACTATTGAGGGCACTTGAAGCATCTTATCACACGGTGGCCTAGCGGTGCACAAATCACCGAGCAAGCAAGTTGATCTCTAGCCGAATATGCTCTAACTTTGTTGATCACTAGTCGGGTATGATCTAGTTTTGTTGATCAATAGCCGGATATGCTCTAGTTTTGTTGATCAATAGCCGGATATGCTCTAGTTTTGTTTATCATTAGCCGGATATGCTCTACTTTCGTTGATCAGTAGTCGGACATGTATTGTTTCGTTGCTCACTAGATGGATATGCATTGTTTCACTTTTGTAGCCTACTCGTGCTTGTGTGGTGTATAAGAAGTCATTCACCGTCATGCATTTGTTGGTTGAAGTTGAATGGGCAACCGAAGTGGAACCTTTTCATTGCGAACACCGTCACCAAAGCCAACAACGATGAAACCGGTGACCCTATCGACCCAGCCCAAGAACCGCTAAAGAAGGGGCAAGAAGTGGGAGGAGACGAGGGCGAAGCGAGAAGGTGCGGCGGCCAAGCTGACGGAGAGGTTCGAGGAGATCTTGGCGAACAAGGAAGAGGCATGCGTGAGGCGCTCAGACATCAAGGAGGAGCGAAAGGCGAAGAGGTTCAAGCAGTTGATGGATGCGACGGGAGAAGAAGATCAAGCTCGAAGAGAGGAGGACCATGATAGAGGAGACGAAGGCGGCGCTCGAGAAAAAGAGGGTGAAGATCGCCGTCAATGCGGAGGACGCCAAGACATTGACCTTGAATATCAACTTTTTGGATGCCGACGCTAGAATTATCGTGCAGTCCGTCCGCTATCAGATGCTGGGGCGCTAGAAAGATCAGTTGGCGGCGGCGCAAGATGAGGAGAGGGCGAAGGTGGAAGCTGACACGGAGGCTGCCTACGCGGCGGCGGTGCCTCCATGATCGGGAAGCATCTTGCAGGGATGGCCAGTCCGACAGGGCGCAAAAATACACGGACTGCCAGACTAATGTTGTTTTGGATTCAGGCATATAAAAACTAAGTATATTTGCCTCCTTTTGATTGTGATCGGGAATGCAATCTGATGCGAATGTGATCTGGTGCGTTGTATGGATCAACGTGGATTTGAATTTGAATTTGCTGACTAACAGAAGAGGGCTAGTGTTGGATGGCTGCCTTGTGCATCTATGTTTGTGGACTGGTCCCCACAAATGAATGCGAGTTGTTTTTTGCGGATTGACATTGAAGATAGAGGCAAACGTACAATCTGTCACGTAGAATAAAGCTAACGTCACGTGGCGAACCAACCTGGTATCCCCAGTTCATCAAGGTTTAAATTCTAATGCTCACATTTATTTTTAGATTTATTTTAGGATTTCCGGCGATGCGCATTCAGTAAAAGGAAACGTTTCCGTCGACGACGAGGCGTCTACGGTGACTTCGTAAATCTCAAGATAATATGTCGACTCAGTTTTTCAGAGATCCTCATAGGGATAGAGTGTGCGTGTGTATATTCATAAAGGTGGGTGTATGCGCATGTATATGAACGTTTGTGTCTGTATAAATGTTAAAAAAAAGCTAAAGTCACGTGAACATGTCACTGAAGGCCACCTCGACGAGTCTTGCCGTGAGCACTTGAACGAGGTCGCTGGCAACCGGCAATGTCAAAATCCATTTGTGAAGACTATAGACATAATTGGTATTTAATTTGATGGGAAAAGTTACTTTGATGCCAAAATTTGTAACATATATCAGACAGGTGTCATACCATACCCCGGACATGCAAATACGGTATAAATTTCATTTGTATAGGCCTGCGACGCTGACGAGGCATGCCGGCCCGACGTGGGCCTTGCTATTGGTGTCAGTGATCGGGCGATGAAGACCAAGCGTGTGACTTTTCTTTTTACAAAAACCCTGGCAAGTAAACAGCAATTGCACGTGTGGCATCGAGTGGGTCCCACCTGGCGGCACTAGCTACCCTCCCGCGATACCATTTGACGTCTCATTCCTACCATGGCACTTCATGTTTAAGTAGGATTGTTATATTTTATGTATGAAATAGACTGCAGTTAGTGTGGCCCATTTTTAACATGTTACTTTTTTCTTTTTTAGAAAATTGTAATAAAATTTGTAAATCATAATTATTACTAATATATGTATAGACCAATGAATAAATTACACTAAAAGATGCTTATATAATTTTTTTTTAAAATGCTCACC
>NC_057800.1:182437904-182443215 GCF_018294505.1 Triticum aestivum
TGCTTTGATAAAGATTGTGTATGAACCTAGTGTGCCTTATGCAGATCCTCAAATGAATACATATTTACAATTTTATTATATGTATATTATTCACAATTAGGAATTACATATTTTATTACCATTTTCTAAAAATGAAAAAGAAAATACAACACATGTTCAAAATGGGCCGCACTAACTGTAGTCCGTTTTATCCAAAGAGTGTGGTCTGTTACAGACATAAAAAGTAACAATCCTACATACAAAAGGGCGTTGATTGTCCCTAAAAATAGGGCGTTGGTTGGATGTCTATATGTCGCTCATAGCGAGAGTATCTACCACTTGCCTTTTTTTAGGGATATCTACTGTCTTGCGTGAAGCTTTTCCCTACGCTACAGTACAGGGCCGGCCCATTCATTTGCTCGCACATTTCGCTATGTTCGATGTGTTCTCTTCGCTAGTTTTTTTTTTAAATTTGATTGCTTACTTTTCTTTTTCAACTTTTTTCCTTACGATTTTATCTATTTTTTCAATGGCTTTATCTGGTTTTCTATTTTCCCTTTGTTTTTATCCGGTTTTATTATTTGTCACCTGTTTTCTTCGTTTATTATTTCCTTTTTGTTTTCTTTGTTTCTTTGTTTCTTCTTCTTTTTCTTCAGTTTCTTTGTTTCTTTCCTGGGTTTTCTTTCGTTTTATGTTTTTTTTGGCCCTTGTTTTTCTCTGGTTTCTTGTCTTCTTTACTTCTTCGGTTTTGTTTTTGGCTTCTTCTTTTTTCTTTATTATACTTTGGTTTTTCTGGGTTTTCCTCGGTTTTCTTTTCTTTTCTTTATGTTTTCTTGTAGCCTTTCATCATTTTTTTTGTTATTGTTCAACACGTATCTAATTTTTTTTAGTGTATAGTGTATATTTTCTGTGTACACGTGAAACACTTTTCTGATACACGTTCTACATTTCTCAAATACACGATACATATTTTTCTAAAACAACATGTTATGAACACTTTTTGAAATATATGGTCAACAGCTTTTTTGAATACACGCTTATTTTTTTCATTGGCATTGCAGCGTGTATTTATTGAGGAGGTCGCGGGTTTGAATCACAACACCCATATTTTTTAATTTCCGTACAGCGTATAAGTTCCGGCGAACGATTCACCATGCATGTGAAAGTGGGTACGTTTTGCCAAAGGTTTGTATTGCTCTTTATACGTGTATTAGTGGGAGGGAGTGGTGTTTTTTTTCTTTTTTCTAAGAAGGGGGATCCCCGGCCTCTGCATCAGAACGATGCATACGGCCACATTTATTAATAAGCAAATAGGTTTAACAAAAGTTGTCATGTCTCAAACAAAAGAATGAAACATGCTCACAAAGAACAGGAAAAATAAAAATAAAGCCACAACTGACTGGCAAAAAAAGATAGAGAAACTAATTGCCTATCCTATTACATGACCGTCATCCAAACCGGTTGAAAATAACCCGACCTACCATCTCTCATCGGATAGATCCAGTAACCAAACGCTCCTTGGCCTCCGTTGGAGTGAGTAGCGACCACATACGGATCAACGCAGTAGCTCGAAAGATAACCTGCAAAAAATGAATGTTTGTTGTTCTGTTAAAGACCAAATCATTTCTGCAGTTCTAGACTGCCCGTAATAAAGCACATACCCCTACATGAATGTGTCTCGTTGTTCCGAAATCTATCCCATCAAGCCACGTCCCAAACAACGTACTAATAGTGTTCGAGGGAGTAATATTAAACGCTACGTGAACCGTCGGCCATAAGATTTTTGCCAAAGGGCAGTCATGTAACGCCCTCGATGCGACTATATCTCCCACGTGTCGAGGCACGACTTAGAGGCATAATCGCATTGAAGGCATATGTCGCAAGTTAGGTAATTTTCACAACATCCCATGTAATATAAATCATAAAGGGAAGATAACATAGTTGGCTTACACTCGCCACGTCAATCAAGTACATAAATAACATTACATCATCCAAACACTCATGGCCCGACTACGGCGCCAAAATAAAAGATAACCCAACATGCGACACGGTCCCAATCACTCCCAACAGGGCACCACTACTGATCAACTAGAACGAAACGACACAAAGGACAAGATCTTCATCGAGCTCCTCCTAAGCTTGGTTGCGTCACCTGGAATGGCATCATCGGCACCTGCAAGCTGATTTTGGAAGTACCTGTGAGCCACGGGGACTCAGCAATCTCGCACCCTCGCGATCAAGACTATTTAAGCTTATGGGTAAGGTAAAAGTATGAGGTGGAGCTGCAGCAAGCGACTAGCATATATGGTGGCTAACATACGCAAATGAGAGCGAGAAGAGAAGGCAAAGCACGGTCGATAAAAGTATGATCAAGAAGTGATCCTAGAACAACCTACGTCAAGCATAACTCCAACACCGTGTTCACTTCCCGGACTCCGCCGGAAAGAGACCGTCACGGTTACACACGCAGTTGACTTATTTTAATTAAGTTAAGGTTCAAGTTATCTACAACCGGACGTTAACAAATTTCCATCTGCCCATAACCGCGGGCACGGCTTTCGAAAGTTCAATCCCTGCAGGGGTGTCCCAACTTAGCCCATCACAAGCTCTCACGGTCAACGAAGGAATAGACCTCCTCCCGAGACATTCCGATCAGACTCGGTATCCCGGTACAACAAGACATTTCGACAGGGTAAAACTAAACCAGCAACACCGCCCGAATGTGCCGACAAATCCCGATAGGAGCTGCACATATCTCTTTCTCAGGGCACACTCAGATGAGACATCCTACGAGTAAAACCAAATCTCAAGTTGCCTCGAGGTGGCCCCGCAGTCTGCTCGGTTGGACCAACACTCAGAGGAGCACTGGCCCCGGGGGGGTTAGAATAAAGATGACCCTTGGGCTCGCGAAAACCCAAGGGAAGGTGGTAGGTTGTTTGTGCAAATGGTAAAACCAAGGTTGGGCATTGCTGGAGGAGTTTTAGTTAAGGCGAACTGTCAAGGGTTCCCATTATAGCCCAACCGCGTAAGGGACGCAAAATCCAGGAACATAACACCGATATGAAGGAAACTAGGGCGGCAAGAGTGGAACAAAACACCAGGCATAAGGCCGAGCCTTCCACCCTTTACCAAGTATATAGATGCATTAATTAAATAAGATATATAGTGATATCCCAACAAGTAAATAAATGTTCCAACAAGGAACGGCCTTCAATCTTCACCTGCAACTAGCAACGCTATAAGAGGGGCTGAGCAAAGCGGTAACATAGCGAAACAACGGTTTGCTAGGAAAGGTGAGTTAGAGGCTTGGTTCAACAATATAGGAGGCATGATAAGCAAGTGGTAGGTATCGCAGCATGGGCATAGCAAAAGAGCGAGCAACTAAGCAAGCGAAGATAGAAGTGATTTCGAGGTATGGTCATCTTGCCTGAAATCCCGCAAGGAAGAAGAACAAGTCCATGAAGAAGACAAACGGACGTAGTCGAACGGGTCCTCACAAACGCGACATTAACGGAACCAACCCGAAGAAGCAAACACCGGAAAAGAAGCACACAACATAGTAAACAACCAACACATGAACATGGTATGATATGCGAGATGCGGTATGCGATGCATATGCATGATTGGATAAGGAATGAATAAGCCTGGCCTCAACTTGGAAATCCAAGTGTGCCACTGGAAAGATGAGATGAAATCGCTTAAAAACGATATAAAGAACACCGGAATCGGAGTTACGGTTTGGAAATGGCAAGCGATTCAAATATGACACCGGTCTGCGATTTAGAACAAGTAGCCATCTAAATGCAATGAGATGAACATGCTACAGCACTCAAACATGGCATAAAAATACATGGTAGGGATGCATTCAAGATGCTTAACAAAAGTCTAGCACTGAGCTACAGCCAATTCATTCATTAACAGGTTCAAACAAGCATGGAAAAAAATGCATATGGCAAACAGATCTCAGACTTAGTGAAATTAACACTTGTCTGAAATTTCAGATCAGGTAGCACTCTTTGGAACAACAAAACTACATGCTACAGGACCTGAACATGGCAAAGTAAAGCATGGCATGGAGGTACTCAAAGAGCTTAACAAAAGTCCCTTGGTGACCTTGAGCCAAAAGGGATCAGAAGATACAATTGCAAGCATGTGAACATGGCAAAAACGTAATCAGATCACAGACTTAATGAAAACTGGAGCATGCTGAAAACTGATATCAAGTAGGCATGTTTACGAGCTCGATGCACTCACTACGGTGCAAGTCATGATAAGCTAAGCATACACCCATCAAGAATACACAAAATGCAAGCTAGACAAGGGAAGAACGATAGCATAGCATGCACGGATCAACTACAACATCATCGGCAAAATTGCAAACAAGTTGACAATCTTCCCAGATTCACAAAGTAGCAAAAGTAGAGCTAGATTGACTCAAGCTAGGGTGCTCAATAATTGCAAACAAAGACATGGATGGATAGAGCACTACAATATTAACAAACCATCCTTACTGATCATCCTCAAAAGAGGCACGGATCACTAGGAAACAACATGAACATATGGCATCATGAGATAAATAGCTCAAGGACTTGGTGGAATTGCTAAGTCCCTGAAAACAGAATTAGCAAGTGCACCACTTTGCAAGCTTGCACTAGTCACCACACACATCACAAAAATATATGGGTTACACCTCTGGAAAGATGAGAAAACTCTAAACGAAACATATGTAGAACATCAGGGCATATCATGCACATATTAATCCTGGCAAAAATGACAAAAACCTAAATGGAGTAGCAGATCTGACAATTAACTCAAGTAGCCCTCTTCTAACAGCATTTCGGGCATCAAGATGAACTCAAATGAAAATGATGCAATGGAATGAAATGATGCACTCTCTGAGATGAACATTTTGATATGCTATATGCATGAATTGGGGCTACGGATGCAAAGTTACGAGGCCACGAACATGAGCACTTGGATCTGGAATTTCGGGGACTTAGTGAAAATTATACCTCCGAAAAAGTCAAACCGGGATGAAGTGGTACGGGACGGAGGGATCCGGATCTAGACGGGGCGTTTGGATCGGGGGAGTGGTGGATCTGATCCCGCTTCGTGGATCTCACCGGAGAAGTTCGCCGGAGACGGGGGAGACGGCCGGAGAGGAGGAAGAAGGCGACGCGGAGGCCGGAGGACGCCGGCGAGCGAGGTGGCGGCGCACGTCGACCAAGGCGGCCGGCGGCGAGGAGGCGTGGCGGAGCGTGGCGGCGAGGCGGCGCATGGCGGCGAGGCGGCAGGCGGCGAGGCCGGCGCGGGGGCGCTGCGCGCTGGCAGC
>NC_057800.1:182443724-182449099 GCF_018294505.1 Triticum aestivum
GGTGCGCAAGTGCGGCGGCGCGGGCGCCCTCAGGCGGCGGGGCAGGCGCGCGCAGATCTGGGCCCAGGCGGGCCTGCCACGGGTCCGGCGGGCCACGGGAGGTGGGGAGGAGAGAGAAGGAGGCGGCTGGCTGAGGTGGGGAGCGCTGGTAGGAGGAGGCTGGCGGCGGGGTGACATGGCGGCTCCCCATTGGTGGGAGTGAGGTGGCGGCGGGCGGTGGACACGTCCGGCGCGGTGTGTACGCGTCCGGCGGCGTGAGAAGAGGAGTTTTAGGGTTTCATCCGCGAATATTTTGGAGGGGATCACATATATATATGTAGAGGGAGCTAGGAGAGTCCAAATGAGGTGCGGTTTTCGGCCACGCGATCGTGATCGGACGACCGAGAGGATGGAGGAGGTTTAGATGGGTTTTGGGCCACTTTGAAAGGGTGTTGGGCTGCAACACACACGAGGCCTTTTTGGTCCCTCGGTTAACCGTTGGAGTATCAAACGAAGTCCAAATGGTACGAAACTTGACAGGCGGTCTACCGGTAGTAAACCAAGGCCGCTTGGCAAGTCTCGGTCCAATCCGAAAATGTTTAATCCCCACACACAAGAAGAAGGTAGAAATGACCACCGGAGGAGAACGGAGCGCCGGATTGCAAAACGGACAACGGGAAAAATGCTCGGATTCATGAGACGAACATGTATGCAAACGAAATGCACATGATGACATGATATGCAATGCATGACACGCAAGCAATGACAACGCAACAACAGCGAATAACTGGACGACACCTGGCACATCGGTCTCGGGGCGTTACAACACTCCACCACTACGAGAGGATCTCGTCCCGAGATCTAGAATGGCACCGGAGGCAAAAAACGAAAGAGAAAGAGAAAAGGTAAAACTAAGTTGCTTCTTTGACAAACAAGTGAGACCAAAGAACCTTGAAAAGGTTAAGCCATTTCGAGAAAAAGAATAACGGAGATGACAAATTTGAAAACACTCTGTTAGAAAAGAGGAACAAAGAAAATTGCGACCACCTTGAGGTTGAAGGGAAGATATATATTGAAAACACTCCGGTTAAGGAAGGGGATCAAGGAAGACCAAATTCGGCAGCACTCCGGTTAAAGGATAAGCATGAAAAGAATATGATCCTGACAAAACAAGATGGGTTGAAGAGAGCAACATCACAATGCCTCCAGAACAAAAGTAAGAATGGAATGGAATGAACGGAGGGAAACACGATCTTGAGAGAGCACGCTTACAACAAATGCTAGAACGGAGTTGTTGGAAAACCCACAACAAAAAGAATAAGCTTGATATGGTCTTATGGAATACATCTCGAATTATGAGGTGACAACCTGCCACTCACGGGAAAAGGAATTGGATTGATATGAACGAGGAGACGAGAAACTATATCACGCCGGAAAAGATAAATGAAGAAATTGGACCATTTATAAGCACCATAATTAGCAACAATCCTTAGGGACGGTTTTAGGTGAAATATAGCCCAAGATAATTCCAACGAAGGGATTGATGGATTTTAAATACCTTATTCCTAACAACTTTTGAATAATGAAACATGAACTCAAATTATCAAGAATGGCATAATACCACCTCCAATGATATGGTAGAAAGAATTGTACTCCGGATAGCAAGAAGAAAGAAAGCTTGAACTCCTTACAAAAGAATCTCGATGAAAACTTCGAGAAGGAATTAAATCCTTTATGAACCCTCATGTAGAACCTTCATGAGGAACTCCGGTAAACAAAAAGAATAACAAAAATAAATAAATAAAAAGAAGTTGGAAACACAAGATGAAACCTTGTAATGATTTAGATGGATCTTCATGACGATATAATTGAGAGAACTTGGAACTCCGGGAAAGAAAGATGAACAAATGAAATCAAGAATTTAATCATCGTGAATAAACTCCGGAAGAAAAGATTAACATATGGATGAAACAAGAATAAGAATTACATTATGCTTAACCTTCACCAATTTAATTGATGACAAGCAACGGATTTGGCATACTACTTATTCTCGTGGAAAGGATTAAGATAGATATAGCGCAAACTTGAGAAGGTCTTCAATGAACCACCGGTAGGGTTGAAACAACGAATGAATTCATATGATAAACGAAGGAAGAGAAATCTTGAATGAACCACCGTAAGAATTAAAATGAACGAAGAAAAGATAAAGGAACACCGGGAAGAATTTAGCAAATGAACGAAGATGCTAGAGTGAATTTAGATCCATGAGAACGAATAGATCACGAGCTGATTAGAGGATATTAGGGCGATGCACCGGCAAGATAGGAGAATGATAACTGACAGATGAGAATGAATAAACCTGAATAGATGGACTCCGGATAACAAACTGAGAAGACTCTTGAATTACTCCGGATAGGTGAAAAGAATTCCCACAATCAAAAACAATTATGAGAGGATGGCAGAGAATGGAGCAAGATTTAAAAGAAACTCTTCTTCAGTCTCCAACTGCAGAGAATGACGATGAGGAACACCACCATAAATTGTTGAGGCACTCCGAATGAAAATTATAAAGGTTGAACCAACGATGAAAGAATTTGAAAGATCAAGAAGAAGGCATTTGGCTGATGATAACTCATTCTTACGTCAAACTTGGAAAAGAATTTGAGAATACCTTCGGGAAAATAAGAAGAGTCAGGTAAGATCCTGGGAAAAGACCTGTGGGTTAGGGCCCACTCAAAAGAAACACCGTTGAATGATTTAAAAGATAGATTTCACCGGTTGAATTAAATGGCTTAAATTATATAACATCCTCAAAAGAGTTTGAACGAAAGCAGAGTGGTAACAAGAATCTTCGAAATATCTTGAGCACTCCGAAACAAATGAATAGCGAGGAGTTGATGATTTAGAGGTGCACCGGCATGAGAAGGTATTGAAATGAGGAAAAAAAATATGATCAGCAAAGCTTGACTTGTAACCACCGGAGAAGATAAAAGAAAGAAGAAAGATGAACTTGAGGTTCCGTTAGAATCTTCATGAGAATCACCGGATAAGGATATTGATAGAAAAGAATGGAGAGGCTTCACATCAATAAGATGGATACTTGATTAAGAAATCTTAGTCCTTGAAGAAAAAGGGGTGGGTGGGCGGGAAAACAAAGGCCACTTGGAATGGATGAAACGAACACCGTTGAGAAAGCTGAGATTGAAACTTGCGGATGTTGCAATGATCGGATCCACTTGAAGAGAAACACACCGGTTGAAAAGAATTGGCATGACAATCTCGATTACCAAGAAGGATTAGTATTCACATAGAGATATGAGAACACCGCTTAGGGAAGGTATGGAATCAACACTTGTCATTGAAGCAACTCGAATACCACAACTCAAAACAAAACAAAGGATTGGCTTGCAGAATAAGCCGGAACAAACATATGATAGAGATTTCGTCCGAAGTTTTCGTGGTGGGGCCTACACGGGCTCGATCGTACAGCACCATCATGTACAAGGCAGTGCACATGACATACGAGGCGTCCCCGAGTCGGCATAGCCAAGGACTCTTTAAGACACAACGAGACCACTGTAAAACCAACCGTGGATAGGCGGACCACTAGACGTCGAACCCCAATTTCATATCATACATCTGTCGGAAAGATATCCTATGAGCTACTTGAATTCCCACCTATGAAACTCCCGAACCTTTCCAGTTATGCAATCAGGTGTTGGGGATACAGGGGAAACATAATATCTCACCCAAAACTAACAAATCCTACATCCAACTGTATCCATCCTTCAACACATAACCAAGAAACCTTCGGAAATCGTCTACCTCAACCTTCGAAAAGCATCCGTTATACAAGTTATGGCGATACTCCCGAACTCCCGTCCCAGTACTGGATGGCGTCGAGGTTATCTCACCAACGAACTGCATAAAAGAGATTTTCGATGTCGGCGTACTAAACTCAGGTATTCCAGAACTGCAACGATAAAATTATGACGACAACACCTCAGAGCTCAACTCCCCGGGACACTTCCACAAAACCCCTGACAGGAGGCACCAAGACAATGTTCTCGTCATAAAACCATCGGAACGATTCCAAGATACCCGCGTGATCCTAAATTTTTTTTAGTGAAATTTGAGAAGAGAAGAGTCAAAACTCTACATCAGGATGTCGTACCAGAGCGATGAGGAGACTCAGAAGTAAAAAGAATTCCTAAACTCTCCTATATATAATTCCTAAATGACTCAAAACATTTTTCTAGACACAACTCGACCGCTAAAAACGATCAAGCAGTGGGGGCTCCTAAGGTTGGGGAAGGCTCTGATTACCAACTTGTAACGCCCTCGATGCGACTATATCTCCCACGTGTCGAGACATGACTTAGAGGCATAATCGCATTGAAGGCATATGTCGCAAGTTAGGCAATCTTCACAACATCCCATGTAATATAAATCATAAAGGGGAGATAACATAGTTGGCTTACACTCGCCACGTCAATCAAGTACATAAATAACATTACATCATCCAAACACTCATGGCCCGACTACGGCGCCAAAATAAAAGATAGCCCAACATGCGACACGGTCCCAATCACCCCCAACAGGGCACCACTACTGATCTAGAACGAAACGACACAAAGGACAAGATCTTCATCGAGCTCCTCCTGAGCTTGGTTGCGTCACCTAGAATGGCATCATCGGCACCTGCAAGCTGGTTTTGGAAGTATCTGTGAGCCACGGGGACTCAGCAATCTCGCACCCTCGCGATCAAGACTATTTAAGCTTATGGGTAAGGTAAAAGTATGAGGTGGAGCTGCAGCAAGTGACTAGCATATATGGTGGCTAACATACGCAAATGAGAGCGAGAAGAGAAGGCAAAGCACGGTCGATAAAAGTATGATCAAGAAGTGATCCTAGAACAACCTACGTCAAGCATAACTCCAACACCGTGTTCACTTCCTGGACTCCGCCGGAAAGAGACCGTCACGGTTACACACGCAGTTGACTCATTTTAATTAAGTTAAGGTTCAAGTTATCTACAACCGGGCGTTAACAAATTCCCATTTGCCCATAACCGCGGGCACGGCTTTCGAAAGTTCAATCCCTGCAGGGGTGTCCCAACTTAGCCCATCATAAGCTCTCACGGTCAACAAAGGAATAGACCTCCTCCCGAGACATTCCGATCAGACTCGGTATCCCGGTACAACAAGACATTTCGACAGGGTAAAACTAAACCAGCAACACCGCCCGAATGTGCCGACAAATCCCGATAGGAGCTGCACATATCTCTTTCTCAGGGCACACTCAGATGAGACATCCTACGAGTAAAACCAAACCTCAAGTTGCCCCGAGGTGGCCCCGCAGTCTGCTCGGTCAGACCAACACTCAGAGGAGCACTG